>NW_028135409.1:0-175000 GCF_964662115.1 Mustela nivalis
GTGTGTCAAGTTTCAGAGTGCCAGGAGGCAGCACAGTGCATTCGGGAAACTACAGCAAGTTCATGACAACCGACAGCTGATCTGGCAGCATCACCTGGGGATGGAGGCTGAGCCCCGGGGTTAACACTGGGGGTGAGAAGGTTTGTATACTATGGCGAGGAGGTGAGGTACTACACTGTGGGGGCACAGGGAGCTACCGGAGGATTTCAAATATCAGAATCGTAACCATAATAGAGTATTTCATTGCATCCTAGCTTTCATCAAGTGTAAGATGCACTATAGTTTATGTTCGACTAAGAAAGAGAAATGCTGTCAGTTAAAGTAGGATATGTCATCAAGTGCAAGGTGAGTGCCACCTTAAGAGATATTAAAATGGGGGGGGGGGACAAATCTTAGAACAAGTAAATTGTGGTAGTAGAATAATTAAGAATGATCCAACACTTGGATCAACTAAAGAAGTGATTATTGCTTACCATGTGCCCCAAACTATATTAAGTCCTAGAACAAGAGACGTGCTCATCTTGAAGCCTTGCAGCTGTTAGACCCAAGGTACAGAGGGAAGTAGCCAACGACCAGCAGGCCCCAAGTGCCATGTGCAGACTCTAAGAGCAACTGCCTTTGAAAGAGAAAACGGTTGAGAGTGGGCTTTCTGATGTAGAGAATTACTAGCTGGGAAAGTAGTAAAATTGACACAGAATCGGAATTGATGCCCCTACATGACAGAGTTGGTGAAACTTCCCTTCTCAGAGATCTTGAGGCACCTCAGAAATGAATTTTTCATTTTGGACAGAACATTCAGGATAAATATGATCTGTTTGAATTCCTGGTTTCTCATTAGGACAGTTTCTTAGGCTTCACTGGCAGAAGAAAAGGGTTTTGATAATCCAGGGTAAATCCTGACAAAAGCAAAGCACGGTATCTATGAAAAACTAACCCCTCAGAGGAGAACAACAGATAAAGGGCCAGGCCTACCTGACCCTGCAGGATAGGTAAGGTTAGTCTGGCAACAGGGGTATTTGGGAACTGCCCATCTCCTGCTAGAAGAGCTAGAGGAGACCCCTTCCGGAGAGACCACCAAGAGAGGAGAGCAGTAGGTGCTAATGATGAAGAATATTTTAATCAGGGGCGCCTGGGTGGCTCAGTGGATTAAGCCTCTGCCTTCGGCTCGGGCCATGATCTCAGTGTCCTGGGATTGAGCCCCGCATCGGGCTCTTTGCTCAGCAGGAGCCTGCTTTTCTATCTCTCTCTGCCTGACTCTCCGCCTACTTGTGATTTCTCTCTCTGTCAAATAAATACAGAAAATCTTTAAAAAAAAAAAAAGAATATTTTAATCAGCAGAGATGGTCAAAATGACAAAGTTCCATGATCAGAGTAAACATATGGGATTTAAAAATAAAAAATAAAAAATTTTTTTTGAAAGGACTTTTTTTTAAAGGAATTTAAACAAAAGACCTTTTTAAGAGACAGTTGGCTGTTTAAACCCAAAGTACAACTCACTGAGAGAATCGCCGCATTATTTATTGGGGTAGAAAGGACCTGGAATGTAGAAAGACCCATTCTGCAGAGGAAAAAATAGAATCACTAACAGGCCTCATGCCTTGCACAGCCAGTGGCTAGAATACCTACCCCATCATACCCTGTGCTAGAAGGCCACTAGAACCATTTCAACTATGTTAGTTTTTCTTGGAAGCCAACAAGTGTTTGCCCAGTTAAGAGCGCGGTAACAATCAGTCACGTTATGTTATAATGATTGTCGATATCTTTAAAAGCCTTGTCAAGTTCCTTTTTGAGTAACACTCACCCCACCCTTAGAGAAATTTATCTGTGGTTCACCTCTTTGAATTACCTCATTGTTGTTCCACATTTACCATAGCCGAAAAACAAACAAACAAACAAAAAGCTTTTTATTAACCAAGTGTTCAGAAGGGGGCGCCACTGTAAACAATGAGAGTTTTCGCTGCCGGGACAATTTTGTGGCAGAAACAGCTGAAAGCAATCGGGTCAGACAGAGCCAAGGGCTGGAGGGATTTTTAAAATGACAAAAACCGAACCTAATCTAACCAAAACAAAAATCAAAACCAATGGCCAAGATTTCAAGTTTGCTACTAAAGGTATGCCATTCTCCTAAGACATGCGAGTGACTTGATCACTTTATTTATATATTTATATTTGAAGAAGAAGGAACTATTTGATGCAGCAAATCCACGTTGGTTAAAAATTACCAGATATGGGGGCTCCTGGGTGGCTCAGTGGTTTAGGCCTCTGCCTTCGGCTCAAGTCATGATTTCAGGATCCTGGGATGGAGCCCCACATCGTGCTCTCTGCTCAGCGGAAAGCCTGCTTCCCCCCTCTCTCTCTGCCTCCCTCTCTACCTACTTGTGATCTGTCTGTCAAATGGGTAAATAAGATCTTTAAAAAAAGAATTACTAGATGTGAAATACATCGAGGGTATGGGAAGGAAAATGATTTCACCTGATCTGACTAGGAAGTGGTTGAAGCCTGAATTAAAGTGCTACAAAAAGAGTAGAGACCTGGGAAATATATGGGGTAAAAATCCCTAGAAAAACAGCAATAATAACTGGCTGCTCTTTATTGACCAGATCCTGCGATAGGCAAAGAAGAGCTGGTTTTAGCCAGAGGATGATCTCCGTTTGTCTTCATGATCTGGCATTTCCTGCAAGCCAGGCATGGGGCTCTGCACTAGAGCTGCAAATGCTGGGTCCCTCATTGTCCCTTTTCTCTTCTCAGGGGGACAACGGGCATGTCCATGATGCAGTGTGACAGGCTTTACCACAGGGAGATAATAGACTGCCAAGGGTAGGTGGGAGCTGGGAAAAGCCACTTAGGAACAGATTTTCAGGGGAGGTGATAGACAAGGGCAAAGTGAAGAATGAGGATGAGTGTGTCAAGTTTCAGAGTGCCAGGAGGCAGCACAGTGCATTCGGGAAACTACAGCAAGTTCATGACAACCGACAGCTGATCTGGCAGCATCACCTGGGGATGGAGGCTGAGCCCCGGGGTTAACACTGGGGGTGAGAAGGTTTGTATACTATGGCGAGGAGGTGAGGTACTACACTGTGGGGGCACAGGGAGCTACCGGAGGATTTCAAATATCAGAATCGTAACCATAATAGAGTATTTCATTGCATCCTAGCTTTCATCAAGTGTAAGATGCACTATAGTTTATGTTCGACTAAGAAAGAGAAATGCTGTCAGTTAAAGTAGGATATGTCATCAAGTGCAAGGTGAGTGCCACCTTAAGAGATATTAAAATGGGGGGGGGGACAAATCTTAGAACAAGTAAATTGTGGTAGTAGAATAATTAAGAATGATCCAACACTTGGATCAACTAAAGAAGTGATTATTGCTTACCATGTGCCCCAAACTATATTAAGTCCTAGAACAAGAGACGTGCTCATCTTGAAGCCTTGCAGCTGTTAGACCCAAGGTACAGAGGGAAGTAGCCAACGACCAGCAGGCCCCAAGTGCCATGTGCAGACTCTAAGAGCAACTGCCTTTGAAAGAGAAAACGGTTGAGAGTGGGCTTTCTGATGTAGAGAATTACTAGCTGGGAAAGTAGTAAAATTGACACAGAATCGGAATTGATGCCCCTACATGACAGAGTTGGTGAAACTTCCCTTCTCAGAGATCTTGAGGCACCTCAGAAATGAATTTTTCATTTTGGACAGAACATTCAGGATAAATATGATCTGTTTGAATTCCTGGTTTCTCATTAGGACAGTTTCTTAGGCTTCACTGGCAGAAGAAAAGGGTTTTGATAATCCAGGGTAAATCCTGACAAAAGCAAAGCACGGTATCTATGAAAAACTAACCCCTCAGAGGAGAACAACAGATAAAGGGCCAGGCCTACCTGACCCTGCAGGATAGGTAAGGTTAGTCTGGCAACAGGGGTATTTGGGAACTGCCCATCTCCTGCTAGAAGAGCTAGAGGAGACCCCTTCCGGAGAGACCACCAAGAGAGGAGAGCAGTAGGTGCTAATGATGAAGAATATTTTAATCAGGGGCGCCTGGGTGGCTCAGTGGATTAAGCCTCTGCCTTCTGCTCGGGCCATGATCTCAGTGTCCTGGGATTGAGCCCCGCATCGGGCTCTTTGCTCAGCAGGAGCCTGCTTTTCTATCTCTCTCTGCCTGACTCTCTGCCTACTTGTGATTTCTCTCTCTGTCAAATAAATACAGAAAATCTTTAAAAAAAAAAAAAGAATATTTTAATCAGCAGAGATGGTCAAAATGACAAAGTTCCATGATCAGAGTAAACATATGGGATTTAAAAATAAAAAATAAAAAATTTTTTTTGAAAGGACTTTTTTTTAAAGGAATTTAAACAAAAGACCTTTTTAAGAGACAGTTGGCTGTTTAAACCCAAAGTACAACTCACTGAGAGAATCGCCGCATTATTTATTGGGGTAGAAAGGACCTGGAATGTAGAAAGACCCATTCTGCAGAGGAAAAAATAGAATCACTAACAGGCCTCATGCCTTGCACAGCCAGTGGCTAGAATACCTACCCCATCATACCCTGTGCTAGAAGGCCACTAGAACCATTTCAACTATGTTAGTTTTTCTTGGAAGCCAACAAGTGTTTGCCCAGTTAAGAGCGCGGTAACAATCAGTCACGTTATGTTATAATGATTGTCGATATCTTTAAAAGCCTTGTCAAGTTCCTTTTTGAGTAACACTCACCCCACCCTTAGAGAAATTTATCTGTGGTTCACCTCTTTGAATTACCTCATTGTTGTTCCACATTTACCATAGCCGAAAAACAAACAAACAAACAAAAAGCTTTTTATTAACCAAGTGTTCAGAAGGGGGCGCCACTGTAAACAATGAGAGTTTTCGCTGCCGGGACAATTTTGTGGCAGAAACAGCTGAAAGCAATCGGGTCAGACAGAGCCAAGGGCTGGAGGGATTTTTAAAATGACAAAAACCGAACCTAATCTAACCAAAACAAAAATCAAAACCAATGGCCAAGATTTCAAGTTTGCTACTAAAGGTATGGCATTCTCCTAAGACATGCGAGTGACTTGATCACTTTATTTATATATTTATATTTGAAGAAGAAGGAACTATTTGATGCAGCAAATCCACGTTGGTTAAAAATTACCAGATATGGGGGCTCCTGGGTGGCTCAGTGGTTTAGGCCTCTGCCTTCGGCTCAAGTCATGATTTCAGGATCCTGGGATGGAGCCCCACATCGTGCTCTCTGTTCAGCGGGGAGCCTGCTTCCCCCCTCTCTCTCTGCCTCCCTCTCTACCTACTTGTGATCTGTCTGTCAAATGGGTAAATAAGATCTTTAAAAAAAGAATTACTAGATGTGAAATACATCGAGGGTATGGGAAGGAAAATGATTTCACCTGATCTGACTAGGAAGTGGTTGAAGCCTGAATTAAAGTGCTACAAAAAGAGTAGAGACCTGGGAAATATATGGGGTAAAAATCCCTAGAAAAACAGCAATAATAACTGGCTGCTCTTTATTGACCAGATCCTGCGATAGGCAAAGAAGAGCTGGTTTTAGCCAGAGGATGATCTCCGTTTGTCTTCATGATCTGGCATTTCCTGCAAGCCAGGCATGGGGCTCTGCACTAGAGCTGCAAATGCTGGGTCCCTCATTGTCCCTTTTCTCTTCTCAGGGGGACAACGGGCATGTCCATGATGCAGTGTGACAGGCTTTACCACAGGGAGATAATAGACTGCCAAGGGTAGGTGGGAGCTGGGAAAAGCCACTTAGGAACAGATTTTCAGGGGAGGTGATAGACAAGGGCAAAGTGAAGAATGAGGATGAGTGTGTCAAGTTTCAGAGTGCCAGGAGGCAGCACAGTGCATTCGGGAAACTACAGCAAGTTCATGACAACCGACAGCTGATCTGGCAGCATCACCTGGGGATGGAGGCTGAGCCCCGGGGTTAACACTGGGGGTGAGAAGGTTTGTATACTATGGCGAGGAGGTGAGGTACTACACTGTGGGGGCACAGGGAGCTACCGGAGGATTTCAAATATCAGAATCGTAACCATAATAGAGTATTTCATTGCATCCTAGCTTTCATCAAGTGTAAGATGCACTATAGTTTATGTTCGACTAAGAAAGAGAAATGCTGTCAGTAAAAGTAGGATATGTCATCAAGTGCAAGGTGAGTGCCACCTTAAGAGATATTAAAATGGGGGGGGGGGACAAATCTTAGAACAAGTAAATTGTGGTAGTAGAATAATTAAGAATGATCCAACACTTGGATCAACTAAAGAAGTGATTATTGCTTACCATGTGCCCCAAACTATATTAAGTACTAGAACAAGAGACGTGCTCATCTTGAAGCCTTGCAGCTGTTAGACCCAAGGTACAGAGGGAAGTAGCCAACGACCAGCAGGCCCCAAGTGCCATGTGCAGACTCTAAGAGCAACTGCCTTTGAAAGAGAAAACGGTTGAGAGTGGGCTTTCTGATGTAGAGAATTACTAGCTGGGAAAGTAGTAAAATTGACACAGAATCGGAATTGATGCCCCTACATGACAGAGTTGGTGAAACTTCCCTTCTCAGAGATCTTGAGGCACCTCAGAAATGAATTTTTCATTTTGGACAGAACATTCAGGATAAATATGATCTGTTTGTATTCCTGGTTTCTCATTAGGACAGTTTCTTAGGCTTCACTGGCAGAAGAAAAGGGTTTTGATAATCCAGGGTAAATCCTGACAAAAGCAAAGCACGGTATCTATGAAAAACTAACCCCTCAGAGGAGAACAACAGATAAAGGGCCAGGCCTACCTGACCCTGCAGGATAGGTAAGGTTAGTCTGGCAACAGGGGTATTTGGGAACTGCCCATCTCCTGCTAGAAGAGCTAGAGGAGACCCCTTCCGGAGAGACCACCAAGAGAGGAGAGCAGTAGGTGCTAATGATGAAGAATATTTTAATCAGGGGCGCCTGGGTGGCTCAGTGGATTAAGCCTCTGCCTTCGGCTCGGGCCATGATCTCAGTGTCCTGGGATTGAGCCCCGCATCGGGCTCTTTGCTCAGCAGGAGCCTGCTTTTCTATCTCTCTCTGCCTGACTCTCCGCCTACTTGTGATTTCTCTCTCTGTCAAATAAATACAGAAAATCTTTAAAAAAAAAAAAAGAATATTTTAATCAGCAGAGATGGTCAAAATGACAAAGTTCCATGATCAGAGTAAACATATGGGATTTAAAAATAAAAAATAAAAAATTTTTTTTGAAAGGACTTTTTTTTAAAGGAATTTAAACAAAAGACCTTTTTAAGAGACAGTTGGCTGTTTAAACCCAAAGTACAACTCACTGAGAGAATCGCCGCATTATTTATTGGGGTAGAAAGGACCTGGAATGTAGAAAGACCCATTCTGCAGAGGAAAAAATAGAATCACTAACAGGCCTCATGCCTTGCACAGCCAGTGGCTAGAATACCTACCCCATCATACCCTGTGCTAGAAGGCCACTAGAACCATTTCAACTATGTTAGTTTTTCTTGGAAGCCAACAAGTGTTTGCCCAGTTAAGAGCGCGGTAACAATCAGTCACGTTATGTTATAATGATTGTCGATATCTTTAAAAGCCTTGTCAAGTTCCTTTTTGAGTAACACTCACCCCACCCTTAGAGAAATTTATCTGTGGTTCACCTCTTTGAATTACCTCATTGTTGTTCCACATTTACCATAGCCGAAAAACAAACAAACAAACAAAAAGCTTTTTATTAACCAAGTGTTCAGAAGGGGGCGCCACTGTAAACAATGAGAGTTTTCGCTGCCGGGACAATTTTGTGGCAGAAACAGCTGAAAGCAATCGGGTCAGACAGAGCCAAGGGCTGGAGGGATTTTTAAAATGACAAAAACCGAACCTAATCTAACCAAAACAAAAATCAAAACCAATGGCCAAGATTTCAAGTTTGCTACTAAAGGTATGCCATTCTCCTAAGACATGCGAGTGACTTGATCACTTTATTTATATATTTATATTTGAAGAAGAAGGAACTATTTGATGCAGCAAATCCACGTTGGTTAAAAATTACCAGATATGGGGGCTCCTGGGTGGCTCAGTGGTTTAGGCCTCTGCCTTCGGCTCAAGTCATGATTTCAGGATCCTGGGATGGAGCCCCACATCGTGCTCTCTGCTCAGCGGAAAGCCTGCTTCCCCCCTCTCTCTCTGCCTCCCTCTCTACCTACTTGTGATCTGTCTGTCAAATGGGTAAATAAGATCTTTAAAAAAAGAATTACTAGATGTGAAATACATCGAGGGTATGGGAAGGAAAATGATTTCACCTGATCTGACTAGGAAGTGGTTGAAGCCTGAATTAAAGTGCTACAAAAAGAGTAGAGACCTGGGAAATATATGGGGTAAAAATCCCTAGAAAAACAGCAATAATAACTGGCTGCTCTTTATTGACCAGATCCTGCGATAGGCAAAGAAGAGCTGGTTTTAGCCAGAGGATGATCTCCGTTTGTCTTCATGATCTGGCATTTCCTGCAAGCCAGGCATGGGGCTCTGCACTAGAGCTGCAAATGCTGGGTCCCTCATTGTCCCTTTTCTCTTCTCAGGGGGACAACGGGCATGTCCATGATGCAGTGTGACAGGCTTTACCACAGGGAGATAATAGACTGCCAAGGGTAGGTGGGAGCTGGGAAAAGCCACTTAGGAACAGATTTTCAGGGGAGGTGATAGACAAGGGCAAAGTGAAGAATGAGGATGAGTGTGTCAAGTTTCAGAGTGCCAGGAGGCAGCACAGTGCATTCGGGAAACTACAGCAAGTTCATGACAACCGACAGCTGATCTGGCAGCATCACCTGGGGATGGAGGCTGAGCCCCGGGGTTAACACTGGGGGTGAGAAGGTTTGTATACTATGGCGAGGAGGTGAGGTACTACACTGTGGGGGCACAGGGAGCTACCGGAGGATTTCAAATATCAGAATCGTAACCATAATAGAGTATTTCATTGCATCCTAGCTTTCATCAAGTGTAAGATGCACTATAGTTTATGTTCGACTAAGAAAGAGAAATGCTGTCAGTTAAAGTAGGATATGTCATCAAGTGCAAGGTGAGTGCCACCTTAAGAGATATTAAAATGGGGGGGGGGACAAATCTTAGAACAAGTAAATTGTGGTAGTAGAATAATTAAGAATGATCCAACACTTGGATCAACTAAAGAAGTGATTATTGCTTACCATGTGCCCCAAACTATATTAAGTCCTAGAACAAGAGACGTGCTCATCTTGAAGCCTTGCAGCTGTTAGACCCAAGGTACAGAGGGAAGTAGCCAACGACCAGCAGGCCCCAAGTGCCATGTGCAGACTCTAAGAGCAACTGCCTTTGAAAGAGAAAACGGTTGAGAGTGGGCTTTCTGATGTAGAGAATTACTAGCTGGGAAAGTAGTAAAATTGACACAGAATCGGAATTGATGCCCCTACATGACAGAGTTGGTGAAACTTCCCTTCTCAGAGATCTTGAGGCACCTCAGAAATGAA
The DNA here is from genome assembly GCF_964662115.1 of Mustela nivalis. Taxonomy (NCBI): domain Eukaryota; kingdom Metazoa; phylum Chordata; class Mammalia; order Carnivora; family Mustelidae; genus Mustela; species Mustela nivalis. The sequence goes on from NW_028135409.1 coordinate 9,472, forward strand.
TTTTTCATTTTGGACAGAACATTCAGGATAAATATGATCTGTTTGAATTCCTGGTTTCTCATTAGGACAGTTTCTTAGGCTTCACTGGCAGAAGAAAAGGGTTTTGATAATCCAGGGTAAATCCTGACAAAAGCAAAGCACGGTATCTATGAAAAACTAACCCCTCAGAGGAGAACAACAGATAAAGGGCCAGGCCTACCTGACCCTGCAGGATAGGTAAGGTTAGTCTGGCAACAGGGGTATTTGGGAACTGCCCATCTCCTGCTAGAAGAGCTAGAGGAGACCCCTTCCGGAGAGACCACCAAGAGAGGAGAGCAGTAGGTGCTAATGATGAAGAATATTTTAATCAGGGGCGCCTGGGTGGCTCAGTGGATTAAGCCTCTGCCTTCGGCTCGGGCCATGATCTCAGTGTCCTGGGATTGAGCCCCGCATCGGGCTCTTTGCTCAGCAGGAGCCTGCTTTTCTATCTCTCTCTGCCTGACTCTCCGCCTACTTGTGATTTCTCTCTCTGTCAAATAAATACAGAAAATCTTTAAAAAAAAAAAAAAAAGAATATTTTAATCAGCAGAGATGGTCAAAATGACAAAGTTCCATGATCAGAGTAAACATATGGGATTTAAAAATAAAAAATAAAAAATTTTTTTTGAAAGGACTTTTTTTTTAAAGGAATTTAAACAAAAGACCTTTTTAAGAGACAGTTGGCTGTTTAAACCCAAAGTACAACTCACTGAGAGAATCGCCGCATTATTTATTGGGGTAGAAAGGACCTGGAATGTAGAAAGACCCATTCTGCAGAGGAAAAAATAGAATCACTAACAGGCCTCATGCCTTGCACAGCCAGTGGCTAGAATACCTACCCCATCATACCCTGTGCTAGAAGGCCACTAGAACCATTTCAACTATGTTAGTTTTTCTTGGAAGCCAACAAGTGTTTGCCCAGTTAAGAGCGCGGTAACAATCAGTCACGTTATGTTATAATGATTGTCGATATCTTTAAAAGCCTTGTCAAGTTCCTTTTTGAGTAACACTCACCCCACCCTTAGAGAAATTTATCTGTGGTTCACCTCTTTGAATTACCTCATTGTTGTTCCACATTTACCATAGCCGAAAAACAAACAAACAAACAAAAAGCTTTTTATTAACCAAGTGTTCAGAAGGGGGCGCCACTGTAAACAATGAGAGTTTTCGCTGCCGGGACAATTTTGTGGCAGAAACAGCTGAAAGCAATCGGGTCAGACAGAGCCAAGGGCTGGAGGGATTTTTAAAATGACAAAAACCGAACCTAATCTAACCAAAACAAAAATCAAAACCAATGGCCAAGATTTCAAGTTTGCTACTAAAGGTATGCCATTCTCCTAAGACATGCGAGTGACTTGATCACTTTATTTATATATTTATATTTGAAGAAGAAGGAACTATTTGATGCAGCAAATCCACGTTGGTTAAAAATTACCAGATATGGGGGCTCCTGGGTGGCTCAGTGGTTTAGGCCTCTGCCTTCGGCTCAAGTCATGATTTCAGGATCCTGGGATGGAGCCCCACATTGGGATCTCTGCTCAGCGGGGAGCCTGCTTCCCCCCTCTCTCTCTGCCTCCCTCTCTACCTACTTGTGATCTGTCTGTCAAATGGGTAAATAAGATCTTTAAAAAAAGAATTACTAGATGTGAAATACATCGAGGGTATGGGAAGGAAAATGATTTCACCTGATCTGACTAGGAAGTGGTTGAAGCCTGAATTAAAGTGCTACAAAAAGAGTAGAGACCTGGGAAATATATGGGGTAAAAATCCCTAGAAAAACAGCAATAATAACTGGCTGCTCTTTATTGACCAGATCCTGCGATAGGCAAAGAAGAGCTGGTTTTAGCCAGAGGATGATCTCCGTTTGTCTTCATGATCTGGCATTTCCTGCAAGCCAGGCATGGGGCTCTGCACTAGAGCTGCAAATGCTGGGTCCCTCATTGTCCCTTTTCTCTTCTCAGGGGGACAACGGGCATGTCCATGATGCAGTGTGACAGGCTTTACCACAGGGAGATAATAGACTGCCAAGGGTAGGTGGGAGCTGGGAAAAGCCACTTAGGAACAGATTTTCAGGGGAGGTGATAGACAAGGGCAAAGTGAAGAATGAGGATGAGTGTGTCAAGTTTCAGAGTGCCAGGAGGCAGCACAGTGCATTCGGGAAACTACAGCAAGTTCATGACAACCGACAGCTGATCTGGCAGCATCACCTGGGGATGGAGGCTGAGCCCCGGGGTTAACACTGGGGGTGAGAAGGTTTGTATACTATGGCGAGGAGGTGAGGTACTACACTGTGGGGGCACAGGGAGCTACCGGAGGATTTCAAATATCAGAATCGTAACCATAATAGAGTATTTCATTGCATCCTAGCTTTCATCAAGTGTAAGATGCACTATAGTTTATGTTCGACTAAGAAAGAGAAATGCTGTCAGTTAAAGTAGGATATGTCATCAAGTGCAAGGTGAGTGCCACCTTAAGAGATATTAAAATGGGGGGGGGGGGACAAATCTTAGAACAAGTAAATTGTGGTAGTAGAATAATTAAGAATGATCCAACACTTGGATCAACTAAAGAAGTGATTATTGCTTACCATGTGCCCCAAACTATATTAAGTACTAGAACAAGAGACGTGCTCATCTTGAAGCCTTGCAGCTGTTAGACCCAAGGTACAGAGGGAAGTAGCCAACGACCAGCAGGCCCCAAGTGCCATGTGCAGACTCTAAGAGCAACTGCCTTTGAAAGAGAAAACGGTTGAGAGTGGGCTTTCTGATGTAGAGAATTACTAGCTGGGAAAGTAGTAAAATTGACACAGAATCGGAATTGATGCCCCTACATGACAGAGTTGGTGAAACTTCCCTTCTCAGAGATCTTGAGGCACCTCAGAAATGAATTTTTCATTTTGGACAGAACATTCAGGATAAATATGATCTGTTTGAATTCCTGGTTTCTCATTAGGACAGTTTCTTAGGCTTCACTGGCAGAAGAAAAGGGTTTTGATAATCCAGGGTAAATCCTGACAAAAGCAAAGCACGGTATCTATGAAAAACTAACCCCTCAGAGGAGAACAACAGATAAAGGGCCAGGCCTACCTGACCCTGCAGGATAGGTAAGGTTAGTCTGGCAACAGGGGTATTTGGGAACTGCCCATCTCCTGCTAGAAGAGCTAGAGGAGACCCCTTCCGGAGAGACCACCAAGAGAGGAGAGCAGTAGGTGCAAATGATGAAGAATATTTTAATCAGGGGCGCCTGGGTGGCTCAGTGGATTAAGCCTCTGCCTTCGGCTCGGGCCATGATCTCAGTGTCCTGGGATTGAGCCCCGCATCGGGCTCTTTGCTCAGCAGGAGCCTGCTTTTCTATCTCTCTCTGCCTGACTCTCCGCCTACTTGTGATTTCTCTCTCTGTCAAATAAATACAGAAAATCTTTAAAAAAAAAAAGAATATTTTAATCAGCAGAGATGGTCAAAATGACAAAGTTCCATGATCAGAGTAAACATATGGGATTTAAAAATAAAAAATAAAAAATTTTTTTTGAAAGGACTTTTTTTTAAAGGAATTTAAACAAAAGACCTTTTTAAGAGACAGTTGGCTGTTTAAACCCAAAGTACAACTCACTGAGAGAATCGCCGCATTATTTATTGGGGTAGAAAGGACCTGGAATGTAGAAAGACCCATTCTGCAGAGGAAAAAATAGAATCACTAACAGGCCTCATGCCTTGCACAGCCAGTGGCTAGAATACCTACCCCATCATACCCTGTGCTAGAAGGCCACTAGAACCATTTCAACTATGTTAGTTTTTCTTGGAAGCCAACAAGTGTTTGCCCAGTTAAGAGCGCGGTAACAATCAGTCACGTTATGTTATAATGATTGTCGATATCTTTAAAAGCCTTGTCAAGTTCCTTTTTGAGTAACACTCACCCCACCCTTAGAGAAATTTATCTGTGGTTCACCTCTTTGAATTACCTCATTGTTGTTCCACATTTACCATAGCCGAAAAACAAACAAACAAACAAAAAGCTTTTTATTAACCAAGTGTTCAGAAGGGGGCGCCACTGTAAACAATGAGAGTTTTCGCTGCCGGGACAATTTTGTGGCAGAAACAGCTGAAAGCAATCGGGTCAGACAGAGCCAAGGGCTGGAGGGATTTTTAAAATGACAAAAACCGAACCTAATCTAACCAAAACAAAAATCAAAACCAATGGCCAAGATTTCAAGTTTGCTACTAAAGGTATGGCATTCTCCTAAGACATGCGAGTGACTTGATCACTTTATTTATATATTTATATTTGAAGAAGAAGGAACTATTTGATGCAGCAAATCCACGTTGGTTAAAAATTACCAGATATGGGGGCTCCTGGGTGGCTCAGTGGTTTAGGCCTCTGCCTTCGGCTCAAGTCATGATTTCAGGATCCTGGGATGGAGCCCCACATTGGGATCTCTGCTCAGCGGGGAGCCTGCTTCCCCCCTCTCTCTCTGCCTCCCTCTCTACCTACTTGTGATCTGTCTGTCAAATGGGTAAATAAGATCTTTAAAAAAAGAATTACTAGATGTGAAATACATCGAGGGTATGGGAAGGAAAATGATTTCACCTGATCTGACTAGGAAGTGGTTGAAGCCTGAATTAAAGTGCTACAAAAAGAGTAGAGACCTGGGAAATATATGGGGTAAAAATCCCTAGAAAAACAGCAATAATAACTGGCTGCTCTTTATTGACCAGATCCTGCGATAGGCAAAGAAGAGCTGGTTTTAGCCAGAGGATGATCTCCGTTTGTCTTCATGATCTGGCATTTCCTGCAAGCCAGGCATGGGGCTCTGCACTAGAGCTGCAAATGCTGGGTCCCTCATTGTCCCTTTTCTCTTCTCAGGGGGACAACGGGCATGTCCATGATGCAGTGTGACAGGCTTTACCACAGGGAGATAATAGACTGCCAAGGGTAGGTGGGAGCTGGGAAAAGCCACTTAGGAACAGATTTTCAGGGGAGGTGATAGACAAGGGCAAAGTGAAGAATGAGGATGAGTGTGTCAAGTTTCAGAGTGCCAGGAGGCAGCACAGTGCATTCGGGAAACTACAGCAAGTTCATGACAACCGACAGCTGATCTGGCAGCATCACCTGGGGATGGAGGCTGAGCCCCGGGGTTAACACAGGGGGTGAGAAGGTTTGTATACTATGGCGAGGAGGTGAGGTACTACACTGTGGGGGCACAGGGAGCTACCGGAGGATTTCAAATATCAGAATCGTAACCATAATAGAGTATTTCATTGCATCCTAGCTTTCATCAAGTGTAAGATGCACTATAGTTTATGTTCGACTAAGAAAGAGAAATGCTGTCAGTAAAAGTAGGATATGTCATCAAGTGCAAGGTGAGTGCCACCTTAAGAGATATTAAAATGGGGGGGGGACAAATCTTAGAACAAGTAAATTGTGGTAGTAGAATAATTAAGAATGATCCAACACTTGGATCAACTAAAGAAGTGATTATTGCTTACCATGTGCCCCAAACTATATTAAGTACTAGAACAAGAGACGTGCTCATCTTGAATCCTTGCAGCTGTTAGACCCAAGGTACAGAGGGAAGTAGCCAACGACCAGCAGGCCCCAAGTGCCATGTGCAGACTCTAAGAGCAACTGCCTTTGAAAGAGAAAACGGTTGAGAGTGGGCTTTCTGATGTAGAGAATTACTAGCTGGGAAAGTAGTAAAATTGACACAGAATCGGAATTGATGCCCCTACATGACAGAGTTGGTGAAACTTCCCTTCTCAGAGATCTTGAGGCACCTCAGAAATGAATTTTTCATTTTGGACAGAACATTCAGGATAAATATGATCTGTTTGAATTCCTGGTTTCTCATTAGGACAGTTTCTTAGGCTTCACTGGCAGAAGAAAAGGGTTTTGATAATCCAGGGTAAATCCTGACAAAAGCAAAGCACGGTATCTATGAAAAACTAACCCCTCAGAGGAGAACAACAGATAAAGGGCCAGGCCTACCTGACCCTGCAGGATAGGTAAGGTTAGTCTGGCAACAGGGGTATTTGGGAACTGCCCATCTCCTGCTAGAAGAGCTAGAGGAGACCCCTTCCGGAGAGACCACCAAGAGAGGAGAGCAGTAGGTGCTAATGATGAAGAATATTTTAATCAGGGGCGCCTGGGTGGCTCAGTGGATTAAGCCTCTGCCTTCTGCTCGGGCCATGATCTCAGTGTCCTGGGATTGAGCCCTGCATCGGGCTCTTTGCTCAGCAGGAGCCTGCTTTTCTATCTCTCTCTGCCTGACTCTCCGCCTACTTGTGATTTCTCTCTCTGTCAAATAAATACAGAAAATCTTTAAAAAAAAAAAAAGAATATTTTAATCAGCAGAGATGGTCAAAATGACAAAGTTCCATGATCAGAGTAAACATATGGGATTTAAAAATAAAAAATAAAAAATTTTTTTTGAAAGGACTTTTTTTTAAAGGAATTTAAACAAAAGACCTTTTTAAGAGACAGTTGGCTGTTTAAACCCAAAGTACAACTCACTGAGAGAATCGCCGCATTATTTATTGGGGTAGAAAGGACCTGGAATGTAGAAAGACCCATTCTGCAGAGGAAAAAATAGAATCACTAACAGGCCTCATGCCTTGCACAGCCAGTGGCTAGAATACCTACCCCATCATACCCTGTGCTAGAAGGCCACTAGAACCATTTCAACTATGTTAGTTTTTCTTGGAAGCCAACAAGTGTTTGCCCAGTTAAGAGCGCGGTAACAATCAGTCACGTTATGTTATAATGATTGTCGATATCTTTAAAAGCCTTGTCAAGTTCCTTTTTGAGTAACACTCACCCCACCCTTAGAGAAATTTATCTGTGGTTCACCTCTTTGAATTACCTCATTGTTGTTCCACATTTACCATAGCCGAAAAACAAACAAACAAACAAAAAGCTTTTTATTAACCAAGTGTTCAGAAGGGGGCGCCACTGTAAACAATGAGAGTTTTCGCTGCCGGGACAATTTTGTGGCAGAAACAGCTGAAAGCAATCGGGTCAGACAGAGCCAAGGGCTGGAGGGATTTTTAAAATGACAAAAACCGAACCTAATCTAACCAAAACAAAAATCAAAACCAATGGCCAAGATTTCAAGTTTGCTACTAAAGGTATGCCATTCTCCTAAGACATGCGAGTGACTTGATCACTTTATTTATATATTTATATTTGAAGAAGAAGGAACTATTTGATGCAGCAAATCCACGTTGGTTAAAAATTACCAGATATGGGGGCTCCTGGGTGGCTCAGTGGTTTAGGCCTCTGCCTTCGGCTCAAGTCATGATTTCAGGATCCTGGGATGGAGCCCCACATTGGGATCTCTGCTCAGCGGGGAGCCTGCTTCCCCCCTCTCTCTCTGCCTCCCTCTCTACCTACTTGTGATCTGTCTGTCAAATGGGTAAATAAGATCTTTAAAAAAAGAATTACTAGATGTGAAATACATCGAGGGTATGGGAAGGAAAATGATTTCACCTGATCTGACTAGGAAGTGGTTGAAGCCTGAATTAAAGTGCTACAAAAAGAGTAGAGACCTGGGAAATATATGGGGTAAAAATCCCTAGAAAAACAGCAATAATAACTGGCTGCTCTTTATTGACCAGATCCTGCGATAGGCAAAGAAGAGCTGGTTTTAGCCAGAGGATGATCTCCGTTTGTCTTCATGATCTGGCATTTCCTGCAAGCCAGGCATGGGGCTCTGCACTAGAGCTGCAAATGCTGGGTCCCTCATTGTCCCTTTTCTCTTCTCAGGGGGACAATGGGCATGTCCATGATGCAGTGTGACAGGCTTTACCACAGGGAGATAATAGACTGCCAAGGGTAGGTGGGAGCTGGGAAAAGCCACTTAGGAACAGATTTTCAGGGGAGGTGATAGACAAGGGCAAAGTGAAGAATGAGGATGAGTGTGTCAAGTTTCAGAGTGCCAGGAGGCAGCACAGTGCATTCGGGAAACTACAGCAAGTTCATGACAACCGACAGCTGATCTGGCAGCATCACCTGGGGATGGAGGCTGAGCCCCGGGGTTAACACTGGGGGTGAGAAGGTTTGTATACTATGGCGAGGAGGTGAGGTACTACACTGTGGGGGCACAGGGAGCTACCGGAGGATTTCAAATATCAGAATCGTAACCATAATAGAGTATTTCATTGCATCCTAGCTTTCAATAAGTGTAAGATGCACTATAGTTTATGTTCGACTAAGAAAGAGAAATGCTGTCAGTAAAAGTAGGATATGTCATCAAGTGCAAGGTGAGTGCCACCTTAAGAGATATTAAAGTGGGGGGGGGGGACAAATCTTAGAACAAGTAAATTGTGGTAGTAGAATAATTAAGAATGATCCAACACTTGGATCAACTAAAGAAGTGATTATTGCTTACCATGTGCCCCAAACTATATTAAGTACTAGAACAAGAGACGTGCTCATCTTGAAGCCTTGCAGCTGTTAGACCCAAGGTACAGAGGGAAGTAGCCAACGACCAGCAGGCCCCAAGTGCCATGTGCAGACTCTAAGAGCAACTGCCTTTGAACGAGAAAACGGTTGAGAGTGGGCTTTCTGATGTAGAGAATTACTAGCTGGGAAAGTAGTAAAATTGACACAGAATCGGAATTGATGCCCCTACATGACAGAGTTGGTGAAACTTCCCTTCTCAGAGATCTTGAGGCACCTCAGAAATGAATTTTTCATTTTGGACAGAACATTCAGGATAAATATGATCTGTTTGAATTCCTGGTTTCTCATTAGGACAGTTTCTTAGGCTTCACTGGCAGAAGAAAAGGGTTTTGATAATCCAGGGTAAATCCTGACAAAAGCAAAGCACGGTATCTATGAAAAACTAACCCCTCAGAGGAGAACAACAGATAAAGGGCCAGGCCTACCTGACCCTGCAGGATAGGTAAGGTTAGTCTGGCAACAGGGGTATTTGGGAACTGCCCATCTCCTGCTAGAAGAGCTAGAGGAGACCCCTTCCGGAGAGACCACCAAGAGAGGAGAGCAGTAGGTGCTAATGATGAAGAATATTTTAATCAGGGGCGCCTGGGTGGCTCAGTGGATTAAGCCTCTGCCTTCTGCTCGGGCCATGATCTCAGTGTCCTGGGATTGAGCCCCGCATCGGGCTCTTTGCTCAGCAGGAGCCTGCTTTTCTATCTCTCTCTGCCTGACTCTCCGCCTACTTGTGATTTCTCTCTCTGTCAAATAAATACAGAAAATCTTTAAAAAAAAAAAAAGAATATTTTAATCAGCAGAGATGGTCAAAATGACAAAGTTCCATGATCAGAGTAAACATATGGGATTTAAAAATAAAAAATAAAAAATTTTTTTTGAAAGGACTTTTTTTTAAAGGAATTTAAACAAAAGACCTTTTTAAGAGACAGTTGGCTGTTTAAACCCAAAGTACAACTCACTGAGAGAATCGCCGCATTATTTATTGGGGTAGAAAGGACCTGGAATGTAGAAAGACCCATTCTGCAGAGGAAAAAATAGAATCACTAACAGGCCTCATGCCTTGCACAGCCAGTGGCTAGAATACCTACCCCATCATACCCTGTGCTAGAAGGCCACTAGAACCATTTCAACTATGTTAGTTTTTCTTGGAAGCCAACAAGTGTTTGCCCAGTTAAGAGCGCGGTAACAATCAGTCACGTTATGTTATAATGATTGTCGATATCTTTAAAAGCCTTGTCAAGTTCCTTTTTGAGTAACACTCACCCCACCCTTAGAGAAATTTATCTGTGGTTCACCTCTTTGAATTACCTCATTGTTGTTCCACATTTACCATAGCCGAAAAACAAACAAACAAACAAAAAGCTTTTTATTAACCAAGTGTTCAGAAGGGGGCGCCACTGTAAACAATGAGAGTTTTCGCTGCCGGGACAATTTTGTGGCAGAAACAGCTGAAAGCAATCGGGTCAGACAGAGCCAAGGGCTGGAGGGATTTTTAAAATGACAAAAACCGAACCTAATCTAACCAAAACAAAAATCAAAACCAATGGCCAAGATTTCAAGTTTGCTACTAAAGGTATGGCATTCTCCTAAGACATGCGAGTGACTTGATCACTTTATTTATATATTTATATTTGAAGAAGAAGGAACTATTTGATGCAGCAAATCCACGTTGGTTAAAAATTACCAGATATGGGGGCTCCTGGGTGGCTCAGTGGTTTAGGCCTCTGCCTTCGGCTCAAGTCATGATTTCAGGATCCTGGGATGGAGCCCCACATTGGGATCTCTGCTCAGCGGGGAGCCTGCTTCCCCCCTCTCTCTCTGCCTCCCTCTCTACCTACTTGTGATCTGTCTGTCAAATGGGTAAATAAGATCTTTAAAAAAAGAATTACTAGATGTGAAATACATCGAGGGTTTGGGAAGGAAAATGATTTCACCTGATCTGACTAGGAAGTGGTTGAAGCCTGAATTAAAGTGCTACAAAAAGAGTAGAGACCTGGGAAATATATGGGGTAAAAATCCCTAGAAAAACAGCAATAATAACTGGCTGCTCTTTATTGACCAGATCCTGCGATAGGCAAAGAAGAGCTGGTTTTAGCCAGAGGATGATCTCCGTTTGTCTTCATGATCTGGCATTTCCTGCAAGCCAGGCATGGGGCTCTGCACTAGAGCTGCAAATGCTGGGTCCCTCATTGTCCCTTTTCTCTTCTCAGGGGGACAACGGGCATGTCCATGATGCAGTGTGACAGGCTTTACCACAGGGAGATAATAGACTGCCAAGGGTAGGTGGGAGCTGGGAAAAGCCACTTAGGAACAGATTTTCAGGGGAGGTGATAGACAAGGGCAAAGTGAAGAATGAGGATGAGTGTGTCAAGTTTCAGAGTGCCAGGAGGCAGCACAGTGCATTCGGGAAACTACAGCAAGTTCATGACAACCGACAGCTGATCTGGCAGCATCACCTGGGGATGGAGGCTGAGCCCCGGGGTTAACACTGGGGGTGAGAAGGTTTGTATACTATGGCGAGGAGGTGAGGTACTACACTGTGGGGGCACAGGGAGCTACCGGAGGATTTCAAATATCAGAATCGTAACCATAATAGAGTATTTCATTGCATCCTAGCTTTCATCAAGTGTAAGATGCACTATAGTTTATGTTCGACTAAGAAAGAGAAATGCTGTCAGTTAAAGTAGGATATGTCATCAAGTGCAAGGTGAGTGCCACCTTAAGAGATATTAAAATGGGGGGGGGGGACAAATCTTAGAACAAGTAAATTGTGGTAGTAGAATAATTAAGAATGATCCAACACTTGGATCAACTAAAGAAGTGATTATTGCTTACCATGTGCCCCAAACTATATTAAGTACTAGAACAAGAGACGTGCTCATCTTGAAGCCTTGCAGCTGTTAGACCCAAGGTACAGAGGGAAGTAGCCAACGACCAGCAGGCCCCAAGTGCCATGTGCAGACTCTAAGAGCAACTGCCTTTGAAAGAGAAAACGGTTGAGAGTGGGCTTTCTGATGTAGAGAATTACTAGCTGGGAAAGTAGTAAAATTGACACAGAATCGGAATTGATGCCCCTACATGACAGAGTTGGTGAAACTTCCCTTCTCAGAGATCTTGAGGCACCTCAGAAATGAATTTTTCATTTTGGACAGAACATTCAGGATAAATATGATCTGTTTGAATTCCTGGTTTCTCATTAGGACAGTTTCTTAGGCTTCACTGGCAGAAGAAAAGGGTTTTGATAATCCAGGGTAAATCCTGACAAAAGCAAAGCACGGTATCTATGAAAAACTAACCCCTCAGAGGAGAACAACAGATAAAGGGCCAGGCCTACCTGACCCTGCAGGATAGGTAAGGTTAGTCTGGCAACAGGGGTATTTGGGAACTGCCCATCTCCTGCTAGAAGAGCTAGAGGAGACCCCTTCCGGAGAGACCACCAAGAGAGGAGAGCAGTAGGTGCTAATGATGAAGAATATTTTAATCAGGGGCGCCTCGGTGGCTCAGTGGATTAAGCCTCTGCCTTCTGCTCGGGCCATGATCTCAGTGTCCTGGGATTGAGCCCCGCATCGGGCTCTTTGCTCAGCAGGAGCCTGCTTTTCTATCTCTCTCTGCCTGACTCTCCGCCTACTTGTGATTTCTCTCTCTGTCAAATAAATACAGAAAATCTTTAAAAAAAAAAAAAAGAATATTTTAATCAGCAGAGATGGTCAAAATGACAAAGTTCCATGATCAGAGTAAACATATGGGATTAAAAATAAAAAATAAAAAATTTTTTTTGAAAGGACTTTTTTTTAAAGGAATTTAAACAAAAGACCTTTTTAAGAGACAGTTGGCTGTTTAAACCCAAAGTACAACTCACTGAGAGAATCGCCGCATTATTTATTGGGGTAGAAAGGACCTGGAATGTAGAAAGACCCATTCTGCAGAGGAAAAAATAGAATCACTAACAGGCCTCATGCCTTGCACAGCCAGTGGCTAGAATACCTACCCCATCATACCCTGTGCTAGAAGGCCACTAGAACCATTTCAACTATGTTAGTTTTTCTTGGAAGCCAACAAGTGTTTGCCCAGTTAAGAGCGCGGTAACAATCAGTCACGTTATGTTATAATGATTGTCGATATCTTTAAAAGCCTTGTCAAGTTCCTTTTTGAGTAACACTCACCCCACCCTTAGAGAAATTTATCTGTGGTTCACCTCTTTGAATTACCTCATTGTTGTTCCACATTTACCATAGCCGAAAAACAAACAAACAAACAAAAAGCTTTTTATTAACCAAGTGTTCAGAAGGGGGCGCCACTGTAAACAATGAGAGTTTTCGCTGCCGGGACAATTTTGTGGCAGAAACAGCTGAAAGCAATCGGGTCAGACAGAGCCAAGGGCTGGAGGGATTTTTAAAATGACAAAAACCGAACCTAATCTAACCAAAACAAAAATCAAAACCAATGGCCAAGATTTCAAGTTTGCTACTAAAGGTATGGCATTCTCCTAAGACATGCGAGTGACTTGATCACTTTATTTATATATTTATATTTGAAGAAGAAGGAACTATTTGATGCAGCAAATCCACGTTGGTTAAAAATTACCAGATATGGGGGCTCCTGGGTGGCTCAGTGGTTTAGGCCTCTGCCTTCGGCTCAAGTCATGATTTCAGATTCCTGGGATGGAGCCCCACATTGGGATCTCTGCTCAGCGGGGAGCCTGCTTCCCCCCTCTCTCTCTGCCTCCCTCTCTACCTACTTGTGATCTGTCTGTCAAATGGGTAAATAAGATCTTTAAAAAAAGAATTACTAGATGTGAAATACATCGAGGGTTTGGGAAGGAAAATGATTTCACCTGATCTGACTAGGAAGTGGTTGAAGCCTGAATTAAAGTGCTACAAAAAGAGTAGAGACCTGGGAAATATATGGGGTAAAAATCCCTAGAAAAACAGCAATAATAACTGGCTGCTCTTTATTGACCAGATCCTGCGATAGGCAAAGAAGAGCTGGTTTTAGCCAGAGGATGATCTCCGTTTGTCTTCATGATCTGGCATTTCCTGCAAGCCAGGCATGGGGCTCTGCACTAGAGCTGCAAATGCTGGGTCCCTCATTGTCCCTTTTCTCTTCTCAGGGGGACAACGGGCATGTCCATGATGCAGTGTGACAGGCTTTACCACAGGGAGATAATAGACTGCCAAGGGTAGGTGGGAGCTGGGAAAAGCCACTTAGGAACAGATTTTCAGGGGAGGTGATAGACAAGGGCAAAGTGAAGAATGAGGATGAGTGTGTCAAGTTTCAGAGTGCCAGGAGGCAGCACAGTGCATTCGGGAAACTACAGCAAGTTCATGACAACCGACAGCTGATCTGGCAGCATCACCTGGGGATGGAGGCTGAGCCCCGGGGTTAACACTGGGGGTGAGAAGGTTTGTATACTATGGCGAGGAGGTGAGGTACTACACTGTGGGGGCACAGGGAGCTACCGGAGGATTTCAAATATCAGAATCGTAACCATAATAGAGTATTTCATTGCATCCTAGCTTTCATCAAGTGTAAGATGCACTATAGTTTATGTTCGACTAAGAAAGAGAAATGCTGTCAGTTAAAGTAGGATATGTCATCAAGTGCAAGGTGAGTGCCACCTTAAGAGATATTAAAATGGGGGGGGGGCAAATCTTAGAACAAGTAAATTGTGGTAGTAGAATAATTAAGAATGATCCAACACTTGGATCAACTAAAGAAGTGATTATTGCTTACCATGTGCCCCAAACTATATTAAGTACTAGAACAAGAGACGTGCTCATCTTGAAGCCTTGCAGCTGTTAGACCCAAGGTACAGAGGGAAGTAGCCAACGACCAGCAGGCCCCAAGTGCCATGTGCAGACTCTAAGAGCAACTGCCTTTGAAAGAGAAAACGGTTGAGAGTGGGCTTTCTGATGTAGAGAATTACTAGCTGGGAAAGTAGTAAAATTGACACAGAATCGGAATTGATGCCCCTACATGACAGAGTTGGTGAAACTTCCCTTCTCAGAGATCTTGAGGCACCTCAGAAATGAATTTTTCATTTTGGACAGAACATTCAGGATAAATATGATCTGTTTGAATTCCTGGTTTCTCATTAGGACAGTTTCTTAGGCTTCACTGGCAGAAGAAAAGGGTTTTGATAATCCAGGGTAAATCCTGACAAAAGCAAAGCACGGTATCTATGAAAAACTAACCCCTCAGAGGAGAACAACAGATAAAGGGCCAGGCCTACCTGACCCTGCAGGATAGGTAAGGTTAGTCTGGCAACAGGGGTATTTGGGAACTGCCCATCTCCTGCTAGAAGAGCTAGAGGAGACCCCTTCCGGAGAGACCACCAAGAGAGGAGAGCAGTAGGTGCTAATGATGAAGAATATTTTAATCAGGGGCGCCTGGGTGGCTCAGTGGATTAAGCCTCTGCCTTCTGCTCGGGCCATGATCTCAGTGTCCTGGGATTGAGCCCCGCATCGGGCTCTTTGCTCAGCAGGAGCCTGCTTTTCTATCTCTCTCTGCCTGACTCTCCGCCTACTTGTGATTTCTCTCTCTGTCAAATAAATACAGAAAATCTTTAAAAAAAAAAAAAAAGAATATTTTAATCAGCAGAGATGGTCAAAATGACAAAGTTCCATGATCAGAGTAAACATATGGGATTTAAAAATAAAAAATAAAAAATTTTTTTTGAAAGGACTTTTTTTTAAAGGAATTTAAACAAAAGACCTTTTTAAGAGACAGTTGGCTGTTTAAACCCAAAGTACAACTCACTGAGAGAATCGCCGCATTATTTATTGGGGTAGAAAGGACCTGGAATGTAGAAAGACCCATTCTGCAGAGGAAAAAATAGAATCACTAACAGGCCTCATGCCTTGCACAGCCAGTGGCTAGAATACCTACCCCATCATACCCTGTGCTAGAAGGCCACTAGAACCATTTCAACTATGTTAGTTTTTCTTGGAAGCCAACAAGTGTTTGCCCAGTTAAGAGCGCGGTAACAATCAGTCACGTTATGTTATAATGATTGTCGATATCTTTAAAAGCCTTGTCAAGTTCCTTTTTGAGTAACACTCACCCCACCCTTAGAGAAATTTATCTGTGGTTCACCTCTTTGAATTACCTCATTGTTGTTCCACATTTACCATAGCCGAAAAACAAACAAACAAACAAAAAGCTTTTTATTAACCAAGTGTTCAGAAGGGGGCGCCACTGTAAACAATGAGAGTTTTCGCTGCCGGGACAATTTTGTGGCAGAAACAGCTGAAAGCAATCGGGTCAGACAGAGCCAAGGGCTGGAGGGATTTTTAAAATGACAAAAACCGAACCTAATCTAACCAAAACAAAAATCAAAACCAATGGCCAAGATTTCAAGTTTGCTACTAAAGGTATGGCATTCTCCTAAGACATGCGAGTGACTTGATCACTTTATTTATATATTTATATTTGAAGAAGAAGGAACTATTTGATGCAGCAAATCCACGTTGGTTAAAAATTACCAGATATGGGGGCTCCTGGGTGGCTCAGTGGTTTAGGCCTCTGCCTTCGGCTCAAGTCATGATTTCAGATTCCTGGGATGGAGCCCCACATTGGGATCTCTGCTCAGCGGGGAGCCTGCTTCCCCCCTCTCTCTCTGCCTCCCTCTCTACCTACTTGTGATCTGTCTGTCAAATGGGTAAATAAGATCTTTAAAAAAAGAATTACTAGATGTGAAATACATCGAGGGTTTGGGAAGGAAAATGATTTCACCTGATCTGACTAGGAAGTGGTTGAAGCCTGAATTAAAGTGCTACAAAAAGAGTAGAGACCTGGGAAATATATGGGGTAAAAATCCCTAGAAAAACAGCAATAATAACTGGCTGCTCTTTATTGACCAGATCCTGCGATAGGCAAAGAAGAGCTGGTTTTAGCCAGAGGATGATCTCCGTTTGTCTTCATGATCTGGCATTTCCTGCAAGCCAGGCATGGGGCTCTGCACTAGAGCTGCAAATGCTGGGTCCCTCATTGTCCCTTTTCTCTTCTCAGGGGGACAACGGGCATGTCCATGATGCAGTGTGACAGGCTTTACCACAGGGAGATAATAGACTGCCAAGGGTAGGTGGGAGCTGGGAAAAGCCACTTAGGAACAGATTTTCAGGGGAGGTGATAGACAAGGGCAAAGTGAAGAATGAGGATGAGTGTGTCAAGTTTCAGAGTGCCAGGAGGCAGCACAGTGCATTCGGGAAACTACAGCAAGTTCATGACAACCGACAGCTGATCTGGCAGCATCACCTGGGGATGGAGGCTGAGCCCCGGGGTTAACACTGGGGGTGAGAAGGTTTGTATACTATGGCGAGGAGGTGAGGTACTACACTGTGGGGGCACAGGGAGCTACCGGAGGATTTCAAATATCAGAATCGTAACCATAATAGAGTATTTCATTGCATCCTAGCTTTCATCAAGTGTAAGATGCACTATAGTTTATGTTCGACTAAGAAAGAGAAATGCTGTCAGTTAAAGTAGGATATGTCATCAAGTGCAAGGTGAGTGCCACCTTAAGAGATATTAAAATGGGGGGGGGGCAAATCTTAGAACAAGTAAATTGTGGTAGTAGAATAATTAAGAATGATCCAACACTTGGATCAACTAAAGAAGTGATTATTGCTTACCATGTGCCCCAAACTATATTAAGTACTAGAACAAGAGACGTGCTCATCTTGAAGCCTTGCAGCTGTTAGACCCAAGGTACAGAGGGAAGTAGCCAACGACCAGCAGGCCCCAAGTGCCATGTGCAGACTCTAAGAGCAACTGCCTTTGAAAGAGAAAACGGTTGAGAGTGGGCTTTCTGATGTAGAGAATTACTAGCTGGGAAAGTAGTAAAATTGACACAGAATCGGAATTGATGCCCCTACATGACAGAGTTGGTGAAACTTCCCTTCTCAGAGATCTTGAGGCACCTCAGAAATGAATTTTTCATTTTGGACAGAACATTCAGGATAAATATGATCTGTTTGAATTCCTGGTTTCTCATTAGGACAGTTTCTTAGGCTTCACTGGCAGAAGAAAAGGGTTTTGATAATCCAGGGTAAATCCTGACAAAAGCAAAGCACGGTATCTATGAAAAACTAACCCCTCAGAGGAGAACAACAGATAAAGGGCCAGGCCTACCTGACCCTGCAGGATAGGTAAGGTTAGTCTGGCAACAGGGGTATTTGGGAACTGCCCATCTCCTGCTAGAAGAGCTAGAGGAGACCCCTTCCGGAGAGACCACCAAGAGAGGAGAGCAGTAGGTGCTAATGATGAAGAATATTTTAATCAGGGGCGCCTGGGTGGCTCAGTGGATTAAGCCTCTGCCTTCTGCTCGGGCCATGATCTCAGTGTCCTGGGATTGAGCCCCGCATCGGGCTCTTTGCTCAGCAGGAGCCTGCTTTTCTATCTCTCTCTGCCTGACTCTCCGCCTACTTGTGATTTCTCTCTCTGTCAAATAAATACAGAAAATCTTTAAAAAAAAAAAAAAGAATATTTTAATCAGCAGAGATGGTCAAAATGACAAAGTTCCATGATCAGAGTAAACATATGGGATTTAAAAATAAAAAATAAAAAATTTTTTTTGAAAGGACTTTTTTTTAAAGGAATTTAAACAAAAGACCTTTTTAAGAGACAGTTGGCTGTTTAAACCCAAAGTACAACTCACTGAGAGAATCGCCGCATTATTTATTGGGGTAGAAAGGACCTGGAATGTAGAAAGACCCATTCTGCAGAGGAAAAAATAGAATCACTAACAGGCCTCATGCCTTGCACAGCCAGTGGCTAGAATACCTACCCCATCATACCCTGTGCTAGAAGGCCACTAGAACCATTTCAACTATGTTAGTTTTTCTTGGAAGCCAACAAGTGTTTGCCCAGTTAAGAGCGCGGTAACAATCAGTCACGTTATGTTATAATGATTGTCGATATCTTTAAAAGCCTTGTCAAGTTCCTTTTTGAGTAACACTCACCCCACCCTTAGAGAAATTTATCTGTGGTTCACCTCTTTGAATTACCTCATTGTTGTTCCACATTTACCATAGCCGAAAAACAAACAAACAAACAAAAAGCTTTTTATTAACCAAGTGTTCAGAAGGGGGCGCCACTGTAAACAATGAGAGTTTTCGCTGCCGGGACAATTTTGTGGCAGAAACAGCTGAAAGCAATCGGGTCAGACAGAGCCAAGGGCTGGAGGGATTTTTAAAATGACAAAAACCGAACCTAATCTAACCAAAACAAAAATCAAAACCAATGGCCAAGATTTCAAGTTTGCTACTAAAGGTATGGCATTCTCCTAAGACATGCGAGTGACTTGATCACTTTATTTATATATTTATATTTGAAGAAGAAGGAACTATTTGATGCAGCAAATCCACGTTGGTTAAAAATTACCAGATATGGGGGCTCCTGGGTGGCTCAGTGGTTTAGGCCTCTGCCTTCGGCTCAAGTCATGATTTCAGGATCCTGGGATGGAGCCCCACATTGGGATCTCTGCTCAGCGGGGAGCCTGCTTCCCCCCTCTCTCTCTGCCTCCCTCTCTACCTACTTGTGATCTGTCTGTCAAATGGGTAAATAAGATCTTTAAAAAAAGAATTACTAGATGTGAAATACATCGAGGGTTTGGGAAGGAAAATGATTTCACCTGATCTGACTAGGAAGTGGTTGAAGCCTGAATTAAAGTGCTACAAAAAGAGTAGAGACCTGGGAAATATATGGGGTAAAAATCCCTAGAAAAACAGCAATAATAACTGGCTGCTCTTTATTGACCAGATCCTGCGATAGGCAAAGAAGAGCTGGTTTTAGCCAGAGGATGATCTCCGTTTGTCTTCATGATCTGGCATTTCCTGCAAGCCAGGCATGGGGCTCTGCACTAGAGCTGCAAATGCTGGGTCCCTCATTGTCCCTTTTCTCTTCTCAGGGGGACAACGGGCATGTCCATGATGCAGTGTGACAGGCTTTACCACAGGGAGATAATAGACTGCCAAGGGTAGGTGGGAGCTGGGAAAAGCCACTTAGGAACAGATTTTCAGGGGAGGTGATAGACAAGGGCAAAGTGAAGAATGAGGATGAGTGTGTCAAGTTTCAGAGTGCCAGGAGGCAGCACAGTGCATTCGGGAAACTACAGCAAGTTCATGACAACCGACAGCTGATCTGGCAGCATCACCTGGGGATGGAGGCTGAGCCCCGGGGTTAACACTGGGGGTGAGAAGGTTTGTATACTATGGCGAGGAGGTGAGGTACTACACTGTGGGGGCACAGGGAGCTACCGGAGGATTTCAAATATCAGAATCGTAACCATAATAGAGTATTTCATTGCATCCTAGCTTTCATCAAGTGTAAGATGCACTATAGTTTATGTTCGACTAAGAAAGAGAAATGCTGTCAGTTAAAGTAGGATATGTCATCAAGTGCAAGGTGAGTGCCACCTTAAGAGATATTAAAATGGGGGGGGGGGACAAATCTTAGAACAAGTAAATTGTGGTAGTAGAATAATTAAGAATGATCCAACACTTGGATCAACTAAAGAAGTGATTATTGCTTACCATGTGCCCCAAACTATATTAAGTACTAGAACAAGAGACGTGCTCATCTTGAAGCCTTGCAGCTGTTAGACCCAAGGTACAGAGGGAAGTAGCCAACGACCAGCAGGCCCCAAGTGCCATGTGCAGACTCTAAGAGCAACTGCCTTTGAAAGAGAAAACGGTTGAGAGTGGGCTTTCTGATGTAGAGAATTACTAGCTGGGAAAGTAGTAAAATTGACACAGAATCGGAATTGATGCCCCTACATGACAGAGTTGGTGAAACTTCCCTTCTCAGAGATCTTGAGGCACCTCAGAAATGAATTTTTCATTTTGGACAGAACATTCAGGATAAATATGATCTGTTTGAATTCCTGGTTTCTCATTAGGACAGTTTCTTAGGCTTCACTGGCAGAAGAAAAGGGTTTTGATAATCCAGGGTAAATCCTGACAAAAGCAAAGCACGGTATCTATGAAAAACTAACCCCTCAGAGGAGAACAACAGATAAAGGGCCAGGCCTACCTGACCCTGCAGGATAGGTAAGGTTAGTCTGGCAACAGGGGTATTTGGGAACTGCCCATCTCCTGCTAGAAGAGCTAGAGGAGACCCCTTCCGGAGAGACCACCAAGAGAGGAGAGCAGTAGGTGCTAATGATGAAGAATATTTTAATCAGGGGCGCCTCGGTGGCTCAGTGGATTAAGCCTCTGCCTTCTGCTCGGGCCATGATCTCAGTGTCCTGGGATTGAGCCCCGCATCGGGCTCTTTGCTCAGCAGGAGCCTGCTTTTCTATCTCTCTCTGCCTGACTCTCCGCCTACTTGTGATTTCTCTCTCTGTCAAATAAATACAGAAAATCTTTAAAAAAAAAAAAAAGAATATTTTAATCAGCAGAGATGGTCAAAATGACAAAGTTCCATGATCAGAGTAAACATATGGGATTAAAAATAAAAAATAAAAAATTTTTTTTGAAAGGACTTTTTTTTAAAGGAATTTAAACAAAAGACCTTTTTAAGAGACAGTTGGCTGTTTAAACCCAAAGTACAACTCACTGAGAGAATCGCCGCATTATTTATTGGGGTAGAAAGGACCTGGAATGTAGAAAGACCCATTCTGCAGAGGAAAAAATAGAATCACTAACAGGCCTCATGCCTTGCACAGCCAGTGGCTAGAATACCTACCCCATCATACCCTGTGCTAGAAGGCCACTAGAACCATTTCAACTATGTTAGTTTTTCTTGGAAGCCAACAAGTGTTTGCCCAGTTAAGAGCGCGGTAACAATCAGTCACGTTATGTTATAATGATTGTCGATATCTTTAAAAGCCTTGTCAAGTTCCTTTTTGAGTAACACTCACCCCACCCTTAGAGAAATTTATCTGTGGTTCACCTCTTTGAATTACCTCATTGTTGTTCCACATTTACCATAGCCGAAAAACAAACAAACAAACAAAAAGCTTTTTATTAACCAAGTGTTCAGAAGGGGGCGCCACTGTAAACAATGAGAGTTTTCGCTGCCGGGACAATTTTGTGGCAGAAACAGCTGAAAGCAATCGGGTCAGACAGAGCCAAGGGCTGGAGGGATTTTTAAAATGACAAAAACCGAACCTAATCTAACCAAAACAAAAATCAAAACCAATGGCCAAGATTTCAAGTTTGCTACTAAAGGTATGGCATTCTCCTAAGACATGCGAGTGACTTGATCACTTTATTTATATATTTATATTTGAAGAAGAAGGAACTATTTGATGCAGCAAATCCACGTTGGTTAAAAATTACCAGATATGGGGGCTCCTGGGTGGCTCAGTGGTTTAGGCCTCTGCCTTCGGCTCAAGTCATGATTTCAGGATCCTGGGATGGAGCCCCACATTGGGATCTCTGCTCAGCGGGGAGCCTGCTTCCCCCCTCTCTCTCTGCCTCCCTCTCTACCTACTTGTGATCTGTCTGTCAAATGGGTAAATAAGATCTTTAAAAAAAGAATTACTAGATGTGAAATACATCGAGGGTTTGGGAAGGAAAATGATTTCACCTGATCTGACTAGGAAGTGGTTGAAGCCTGAATTAAAGTGCTACAAAAAGAGTAGAGACCTGGGAAATATATGGGGTAAAAATCCCTAGAAAAACAGCAATAATAACTGGCTGCTCTTTATTGACCAGATCCTGCGATAGGCAAAGAAGAGCTGGTTTTAGCCAGAGGATGATCTCCGTTTGTCTTCATGATCTGGCATTTCCTGCAAGCCAGGCATGGGGCTCTGCACTAGAGCTGCAAATGCTGGGTCCCTCATTGTCCCTTTTCTCTTCTCAGGGGGACAACGGGCATGTCCATGATGCAGTGTGACAGGCTTTACCACAGGGAGATAATAGACTGCCAAGGGTAGGTGGGAGCTGGGAAAAGCCACTTAGGAACAGATTTTCAGGGGAGGTGATAGACAAGGGCAAAGTGAAGAATGAGGATGAGTGTGTCAAGTTTCAGAGTGCCAGGAGGCAGCACAGTGCATTCGGGAAACTACAGCAAGTTCATGACAACCGACAGCTGATCTGGCAGCATCACCTGGGGATGGAGGCTGAGCCCCGGGGTTAACACTGGGGGTGAGAAGGTTTGTATACTATGGCGAGGAGGTGAGGTACTACACTGTGGGGGCACAGGGAGCTACCGGAGGATTTCAAATATCAGAATCGTAACCATAATAGAGTATTTCATTGCATCCTAGCTTTCATCAAGTGTAAGATGCACTATAGTTTATGTTCGACTAAGAAAGAGAAATGCTGTCAGTTAAAGTAGGATATGTCATCAAGTGCAAGGTGAGTGCCACCTTAAGAGATATTAAAATGGGGGGGGGGGACAAATCTTAGAACAAGTAAATTGTGGTAGTAGAATAATTAAGAATGATCCAACACTTGGATCAACTAAAGAAGTGATTATTGCTTACCATGTGCCCCAAACTATATTAAGTACTAGAACAAGAGACGTGCTCATCTTGAAGCCTTGCAGCTGTTAGACCCAAGGTACAGAGGGAAGTAGCCAACGACCAGCAGGCCCCAAGTGCCATGTGCAGACTCTAAGAGCAACTGCCTTTGAAAGAGAAAACGGTTGAGAGTGGGCTTTCTGATGTAGAGAATTACTAGCTGGGAAAGTAGTAAAATTGACACAGAATCGGAATTGATGCCCCTACATGACAGAGTTGGTGAAACTTCCCTTCTCAGAGATCTTGAGGCACCTCAGAAATGAATTTTTCATTTTGGACAGAACATTCAGGATAAATATGATCTGTTTGAATTCCTGGTTTCTCATTAGGACAGTTTCTTAGGCTTCACTGGCAGAAGAAAAGGGTTTTGATAATCCAGGGTAAATCCTGACAAAAGCAAAGCACGGTATCTATGAAAAACTAACCCCTCAGAGGAGAACAACAGATAAAGGGCCAGGCCTACCTGACCCTGCAGGATAGGTAAGGTTAGTCTGGCAACAGGGGTATTTGGGAACTGCCCATCTCCTGCTAGAAGAGCTAGAGGAGACCCCTTCCGGAGAGACCACCAAGAGAGGAGAGCAGTAGGTGCTAATGATGAAGAATATTTTAATCAGGGGCGCCTGGGTGGCTCAGTGGATTAAGCCTCTGCCTTCTGCTCGGGCCATGATCTCAGTGTCCTGGGATTGAGCCCCGCATCGGGCTCTTTGCTCAGCAGGAGCCTGCTTTTCTATCTCTCTCTGCCTGACTCTCCGCCTACTTGTGATTTCTCTCTCTGTCAAATAAATACAGAAAATCTTTAAAAAAAAAAAAAGAATATTTTAATCAGCAGAGATGGTCAAAATGACAAAGTTCCATGATCAGAGTAAACATATGGGATTAAAAATAAAAAATAAAAAATTTTTTTTGAAAGGACTTTTTTTTAAAGGAATTTAAACAAAAGACCTTTTTAAGAGACAGTTGGCTGTTTAAACCCAAAGTACAACTCACTGAGAGAATCGCCGCATTATTTATTGGGGTAGAAAGGACCTGGAATGTAGAAAGACCCATTCTGCAGAGGAAAAAATAGAATCACTAACAGGCCTCATGCCTTGCACAGCCAGTGGCTAGAATACCTACCCCATCATACCCTGTGCTAGAAGGCCACTAGAACCATTTCAACTATGTTAGTTTTTCTTGGAAGCCAACAAGTGTTTGCCCAGTTAAGAGCGCGGTAACAATCAGTCACGTTATGTTATAATGATTGTCGATATCTTTAAAAGCCTTGTCAAGTTCCTTTTTGAGTAACACTCACCCCACCCTTAGAGAAATTTATCTGTGGTTCACCTCTTTGAATTACCTCATTGTTGTTCCACATTTACCATAGCCGAAAAACAAACAAACAAACAAAAAGCTTTTTATTAACCAAGTGTTCAGAAGGGGGCGCCACTGTAAACAATGAGAGTTTTCGCTGCCGGGACAATTTTGTGGCAGAAACAGCTGAAAGCAATCGGGTCAGACAGAGCCAAGGGCTGGAGGGATTTTTAAAATGACAAAAACCGAACCTAATCTAACCAAAACAAAAATCAAAACCAATGGCCAAGATTTCAAGTTTGCTACTAAAGGTATGGCATTCTCCTAAGACATGCGAGTGACTTGATCACTTTATTTATATATTTATATTTGAAGAAGAAGGAACTATTTGATGCAGCAAATCCACGTTGGTTAAAAATTACCAGATATGGGGGCTCCTGGGTGGCTCAGTGGTTTAGGCCTCTGCCTTCGGCTCAAGTCATGATTTCAGGATCCTGGGATGGAGCCCCACATTGGGATCTCTGCTCAGCGGGGAGCCTGCTTCCCCCCTCTCTCTCTGCCTCCCTCTCTACCTACTTGTGATCTGTCTGTCAAATGGGTAAATAAGATCTTTAAAAAAAGAATTACTAGATGTGAAATACATCGAGGGTATGGGAAGGAAAATGATTTCACCTGATCTGACTAGGAAGTGGTTGAAGCCTGAATTAAAGTGCTACAAAAAGAGTAGAGACCTGGGAAATATATGGGGTAAAAATCCCTAGAAAAACAGCAATAATAACTGGCTGCTCTTTATTGACCAGATCCTGCGATAGGCAAAGAAGAGCTGGTTTTAGCCAGAGGATGATCTCCGTTTGTCTTCATGATCTGGCATTTCCTGCAAGCCAGGCATGGGGCTCTGCACTAGAGCTGCAAATGCTGGGTCCCTCATTGTCCCTTTTCTCTTCTCAGGGGGACAACGGGCATGTCCATGATGCAGTGTGACAGGCTTTACCACAGGGAGATAATAGACTGCCAAGGGTAGGTGGGAGCTGGGAAAAGCCACTTAGGAACAGATTTTCAGGGGAGGTGATAGACAAGGGCAAAGTGAAGAATGAGGATGAGTGTGTCAAGTTTCAGAGTGCCAGGAGGCAGCACAGTGCATTCGGGAAACTACAGCAAGTTCATGACAACCGACAGCTGATCTGGCAGCATCACCTGGGGATGGAGGCTGAGCCCCGGGGTTAACACTGGGGGTGAGAAGGTTTGTATACTATGGCGAGGAGGTGAGGTACTACACTGTGGGGGCACAGGGAGCTACCGGAGGATTTCAAATATCAGAATCGTAACCATAATAGAGTATTTCATTGCATCCTAGCTTTCATCAAGTGTAAGATGCACTATAGTTTATGTTCGACTAAGAAAGAGAAATGCTGTCAGTTAAAGTAGGATATGTCATCAAGTGCAAGGTGAGTGCCACCTTAAGAGATATTAAAATGGGGGGGGGCAAATCTTAGAACAAGTAAATTGTGGTAGTAGAATAATTAAGAATGATCCAACACTTGGATCAACTAAAGAAGTGATTATTGCTTACCATGTGCCCCAAACTATATTAAGTACTAGAACAAGAGACGTGCTCATCTTGAAGCCTTGCAGCTGTTAGACCCAAGGTACAGAGGGAAGTAGCCAACGACCAGCAGGCCCCAAGTGCCATGTGCAGACTCTAAGAGCAACTGCCTTTGAAAGAGAAAACGGTTGAAGGTGGGCTTTCTGATGTAGAGAATTACTAGCTGGGAAAGTAGTAAAATTGACACAGAATCGGAATTGATGCCCCTACATGACAGAGTTGGTGAAACTTCCCTTCTCAGAGATCTTGAGGCACCTCAGAAATGAATTTTTCATTTTGGACAGAACATTCAGGATAAATATGATCTGTTTGAATTCCTGGTTTCTCATTAGGACAGTTTCTTAGGCTTCACTGGCAGAAGAAAAGGGTTTTGATAATCCAGGGTAAATCCTGACAAAAGCAAAGCACGGTATCTATGAAAAACTAACCCCTCAGAGGAGAACAACAGATAAAGGGCCAGGCCTACCTGACCCTGCAGGATAGGTAAGGTTAGTCTGGCAACAGGGGTATTTGGGAACTGCCCATCTCCTGCTAGAAGAGCTAGAGGAGACCCCTTCCGGAGAGACCACCAAGAGAGGAGAGCAGTAGGTGCTAATGATGAAGAATATTTTAATCAGGGGCGCCTGGGTGGCTCAGTGGATTAAGCCTCTGCCTTCGGCTCGGGCCATGATCTCAGTGTCCTGGGATTGAGCCCCGCATCGGGCTCTTTGCTCAGCAGGAGCCTGCTTTTCTATCTCTCTCTGCCTGACTCTCCGCCTACTTGTGATTTCTCTCTCTGTCAAATAAATACAGAAAATCTTTAAAAAAAAAAAAAAGAATATTTTAATCAGCAGAGATGGTCAAAATGACAAAGTTCCATGATCAGAGTAAACATATGGGATTTAAAAATAAAAAATAAAAAATTTTTTTTGAAAGGACTTTTTTTTAAAGGAATTTAAACAAAAGACCTTTTTAAGAGACAGTTGGCTGTTTAAACCCAAAGTACAACTCACTGAGAGAATCGCCGCATTATTTATTGGGGTAGAAAGGACCTGGAATGTAGAAAGACCCATTCTGCAGAGGAAAAAATAGAATCACTAACAGGCCTCATGCCTTGCACAGCCAGTGGCTAGAATACCTACCCCATCATACCCTGTGCTAGAAGGCCACTAGAACCATTTCAACTATGTTAGTTTTTCTTGGAAGCCAACAAGTGTTTGTCCAGTTAAGAGCGCGGTAACAATCAGTCACGTTATGTTATAATGATTGTCGATATCTTTAAAAGCCTTGTCAAGTTCCTTTTTGAGTAACACTCACCCCACCCTTAGAGAAATTTATCTGTGGTTCACCTCTTTGAATTACCTCATTGTTGTTCCACATTTACCATAGCCGAAAAACAAACAAACAAACAAAAAGCTTTTTATTAACCAAGTGTTCAGAAGGGGGCGCCACTGTAAACAATGAGAGTTTTCGCTGCCGGGACAATTTTGTGGCAGAAACAGCTGAAAGCAATCGGGTCAGACAGAGCCAAGGGCTGGAGGGATTTTTAAAATGACAAAAACCGAACCTAATCTAACCAAAACAAAAATCAAAACCAATGGCCAAGATTTCAAGTTTGCTACTAAAGGTATGCCATTCTCCTAAGACATGCGAGTGACTTGATCACTTTATTTATATATTTATACTTGAAGAAGAAGGAACTATTTGATGCAGCAAATCCACGTTGGTTAAAAATTACCAGATATGGGGGCTCCTGGGTGGCTCAGTGGTTTAGGCCTCTGCCTTCGGCTCAAGTCATGATTTCAGGATCCTGGGATGGAGCCCCACATTGGGATCTCTGCTCAGCGGGGAGCCTGCTTCCCCCCTCTCTCTCTGCCTCCCTCTCTACCTACTTGTGATCTGTCTGTCAAATGGGTAAATAAGATCTTTAAAAAAAGAATTACTAGATGTGAAATACATCGAGGGTATGGGAAGGAAAATGATTTCACCTGATCTGACTAGGAAGTGGTTGAAGCCTGAATTAAAGTGCTACAAAAAGAGTAGAGACCTGGGAAATATATGGGGTAAAAATCCCTAGAAAAACAGCAATAATAACTGGCTGCTCTTTATTGACCAGATCCTGCGATAGGCAAAGAAGAGCTGGTTTTAGCCAGAGGATGATCTCCGTTTGTCTTCATGATCTGGCATTTCCTGCAAGCCAGGCATGGGGCTCTGCACTAGAGCTGCAAATGCTGGGTCCCTCATTGTCCCTTTTCTCTTCTCAGGGGGACAACGGGCATGTCCATGATGCAGTGTGACAGGCTTTACCACAGGGAGATAATAGACTGCCAAGGGTAGGTGGGAGCTGGGAAAAGCCACTTAGGAACAGATTTTCAGGGGAGGTGATAGACAAGGGCAAAGTGAAGAATGAGGATGAGTGTGTCAAGTTTCAGAGTGCCAGGAGGCAGCACAGTGCATTCGGGAAACTACAGCAAGTTCATGACAACCGACAGCTGATCTGGCAGCATCACCTGGGGATGGAGGCTGAGCCCCGGGGTTAACACTGGGGGTGAGAAGGTTTGTATACTATGGCGAGGAGGTGAGGTACTACACTGTGGGGGCACAGGGAGCTACCGGAGGATTTCAAATATCAGAATCGTAACCATAATAGAGTATTTCATTGCATCCTAGCTTTCATCAAGTGTAAGATGCACTATAGTTTATGTTCGACTAAGAAAGAGAAATGCTGTCAGTTAAAGTAGGATATGTCATCAAGTGCAAGGTGAGTGCCACCTTAAGAGATATTAAAATGGGGGGGGGGACAAATCTTAGAACAAGTAAATTGTGGTAGTAGAATAATTAAGAATGATCCAACACTTGGATCAACTAAAGAAGTGATTATTGCTTACCATGTGCCCCAAACTATATTAAGTACTAGAACAAGAGACGTGCTCATCTTGAAGCCTTGCAGCTGTTAGACCCAAGGTACAGAGGGAAGTAGCCAACGACCAGCAGGCCCCAAGTGCCATGTGCAGACTCTAAGAGCAACTGCCTTTGAAAGAGAAAACGGTTGAAGGTGGGCTTTCTGATGTAGAGAATTACTAGCTGGGAAAGTAGTAAAATTGACACAGAATCGGAATTGATGCCCCTACATGACAGAGTTGGTGAAACTTCCCTTCTCAGAGATCTTGAGGCACCTCAGAAATGAATTTTTCATTTTGGACAGAACATTCAGGATAAATATGATCTGTTTGAATTCCTGGTTTCTCATTAGGACAGTTTCTTAGGCTTCACTGGCAGAAGAAAAGGGTTTTGATAATCCAGGGTAAATCCTGACAAAAGCAAAGCACGGTATCTATGAAAAACTAACCCCTCAGAGGAGAACAACAGATAAAGGGCCAGGCCTACCTGACCCTGCAGGATAGGTAAGGTTAGTCTGGCAACAGGGGTATTTGGGAACTGCCCATCTCCTGCTAGAAGAGCTAGAGGAGACCCCTTCCGGAGAGACCACCAAGAGAGGAGAGCAGTAGGTGCTAATGATGAAGAATATTTTAATCAGGGGCGCCTGGGTGGCTCAGTGGATTAAGCCTCTGCCTTCGGCTCGGGCCATGATCTCAGTGTCCTGGGATTGAGCCCCGCATCGGGCTCTTTGCTCAGCAGGAGCCTGCTTTTCTATCTCTCTCTGCCTGACTCTCCGCCTACTTGTGATTTCTCTCTCTGTCAAATAAATACAGAAAATCTTTAAAAAAAAAAAAAAGAATATTTTAATCAGCAGAGATGGTCAAAATGACAAAGTTCCATGATCAGAGTAAACATATGGGATTTAAAAATAAAAAATAAAAAATTTTTTTTGAAAGGACTTTTTTTTAAAGGAATTTAAACAAAAGACCTTTTTAAGAGACAGTTGGCTG
This sequence comes from Mustela nivalis, assembly GCF_964662115.1. Lineage (NCBI taxonomy): Eukaryota > Metazoa > Chordata > Mammalia > Carnivora > Mustelidae > Mustela > Mustela nivalis. The sequence goes on from NW_028135409.1 coordinate 39,170, forward strand.
TTTAAACCCAAAGTACAACTCACTGAGAGAATCGCCGCATTATTTATTGGGGTAGAAAGGACCTGGAATGTAGAAAGACCCATTCTGCAGAGGAAAAAATAGAATCACTAACAGGCCTCATGCCTTGCACAGCCAGTGGCTAGAATACCTACCCCATCATACCCTGTGCTAGAAGGCCACTAGAACCATTTCAACTATGTTAGTTTTTCTTGGAAGCCAACAAGTGTTTGCCCAGTTAAGAGCGCGGTAACAATCAGTCACGTTATGTTATAATGATTGTCGATATCTTTAAAAGCCTTGTCAAGTTCCTTTTTGAGTAACACTCACCCCACCCTTAGAGAAATTTATCTGTGGTTCACCTCTTTGAATTACCTCATTGTTGTTCCACATTTACCATAGCCGAAAAACAAACAAACAAACAAAAAGCTTTTTATTAACCAAGTGTTCAGAAGGGGGCGCCACTGTAAACAATGAGAGTTTTCGCTGCCGGGACAATTTTGTGGCAGAAACAGCTGAAAGCAATCGGGTCAGACAGAGCCAAGGGCTGGAGGGATTTTTAAAATGACAAAAACCGAACCTAATCTAACCAAAACAAAAATCAAAACCAATGGCCAAGATTTCAAGTTTGCTACTAAAGGTATGGCATTCTCCTAAGACATGCGAGTGACTTGATCACTTTATTTATATATTTATATTTGAAGAAGAAGGAACTATTTGATGCAGCAAATCCACGTTGGTTAAAAATTACCAGATATGGGGGCTCCTGGGTGGCTCAGTGGTTTAGGCCTCTGCCTTCGGCTCAAGTCATGATTTCAGGATCCTGGGATGGAGCCCCACATTGGGATCTCTGCTCAGCGGGGAGCCTGCTTCCCCCCTCTCTCTCTGCCTCCCTCTCTACCTACTTGTGATCTGTCTGTCAAATGGGTAAATAAGATCTTTAAAAAAAGAATTACTAGATGTGAAATACATCGAGGGTATGGGAAGGAAAATGATTTCACCTGATCTGACTAGGAAGTGGTTGAAGCCTGAATTAAAGTGCTACAAAAAGAGTAGAGACCTGGGAAATATATGGGGTAAAAATCCCTAGAAAAACAGCAATAATAACTGGCTGCTCTTTATTGACCAGATCCTGCGATAGGCAAAGAAGAGCTGGTTTTAGCCAGAGGATGATCTCCGTTTGTCTTCATGATCTGGCATTTCCTGCAAGCCAGGCATGGGGCTCTGCACTAGAGCTGCAAATGCTGGGTCCCTCATTGTCCCTTTTCTCTTCTCAGGGGGACAACGGGCATGTCCATGATGCAGTGTGACAGGCTTTACCACAGGGAGATAATAGACTGCCAAGGGTAGGTGGGAGCTGGGAAAAGCCACTTAGGAACAGATTTTCAGGGGAGGTGATAGACAAGGGCAAAGTGAAGAATGAGGATGAGTGTGTCAAGTTTCAGAGTGCCAGGAGGCAGCACAGTGCATTCGGGAAACTACAGCAAGTTCATGACAACCGACAGCTGATCTGGCAGCATCACCTGGGGATGGAGGCTGAGCCCCGGGGTTAACACTGGGGGTGAGAAGGTTTGTATACTATGGCGAGGAGGTGAGGTACTACACTGTGGGGGCACAGGGAGCTACCGGAGGATTTCAAATATCAGAATCGTAACCATAATAGAGTATTTCATTGCATCCTAGCTTTCATCAAGTGTAAGATGCACTATAGTTTATGTTCGACTAAGAAAGAGAAATGCTGTCAGTTAAAGTAGGATATGTCATCAAGTGCAAGGTGAGTGCCACCTTAAGAGATATTAAAATGGGGGGGGGCAAATCTTAGAACAAGTAAATTGTGGTAGTAGAATAATTAAGAATGATCCAACACTTGGATCAACTAAAGAAGTGATTATTGCTTACCATGTGCCCCAAACTATATTAAGTACTAGAACAAGAGACGTGCTCATCTTGAAGCCTTGCAGCTGTTAGACCCAAGGTACAGAGGGAAGTAGCCAACGACCAGCAGGCCCCAAGTGCCATGTGCAGACTCTAAGAGCAACTGCCTTTGAAAGAGAAAACGGTTGAAGGTGGGCTTTCTGATGTAGAGAATTACTAGCTGGGAAAGTAGTAAAATTGACACAGAATCGGAATTGATGCCCCTACATGACAGAGTTGGTGAAACTTCCCTTCTCAGAGATCTTGAGGCACCTCAGAAATGAATTTTTCATTTTGGACAGAACATTCAGGATAAATATGATCTGTTTGAATTCCTGGTTTCTCATTAGGACAGTTTCTTAGGCTTCACTGGCAGAAGAAAAGGGTTTTGATAATCCAGGGTAAATCCTGACAAAAGCAAAGCACGGTATCTATGAAAAACTAACCCCTCAGAGGAGAACAACAGATAAAGGGCCAGGCCTACCTGACCCTGCAGGATAGGTAAGGTTAGTCTGGCAACAGGGGTATTTGGGAACTGCCCATCTCCTGCTAGAAGAGCTAGAGGAGACCCCTTCCGGAGAGACCACCAAGAGAGGAGAGCAGTAGGTGCTAATGATGAAGAATATTTTAATCAGGGGCGCCTGGGTGGCTCAGTGGATTAAGCCTCTGCCTTCGGCTCGGGCCATGATCTCAGTGTCCTGGGATTGAGCCCCGCATCGGGCTCTTTGCTCAGCAGGAGCCTGCTTTTCTATCTCTCTCTGCCTGACTCTCCGCCTACTTGTGATTTCTCTCTCTGTCAAATAAATACAGAAAATCTTTAAAAAAAAAAAAAAGAGTATTTTAATCAGCAGAGATGGTCAAAATGACAAAGTTCCATGATCAGAGTAAACATATGGGATTTAAAAATAAAAAATAAAAAATTTTTTTTGAAAGGACTTTTTTTTAAAGGAATTTAAACAAAAGACCTTTTTAAGAGACAGTTGGCTGTTTAAACCCAAAGTACAACTCACTGAGAGAATCGCCGCATTATTTATTGGGGTAGAAAGGACCTGGAATGTAGAAAGACCCATTCTGCAGAGGAAAAAATAGAATCACTAACAGGCCTCATGCCTTGCACAGCCAGTGGCTAGAATACCTACCCCATCATACCCTGTGCTAGAAGGCCACTAGAACCATTTCAACTATGTTAGTTTTTCTTGGAAGCCAACAAGTGTTTGTCCAGTTAAGAGCGCGGTAACAATCAGTCACGTTATGTTATAATGATTGTCGATATCTTTAAAAGCCTTGTCAAGTTCCTTTTTGAGTAACACTCACCCCACCCTTAGAGAAATTTATCTGTGGTTCACCTCTTTGAATTACCTCATTGTTGTTCCACATTTACCATAGCCGAAAAACAAACAAACAAACAAAAAGCTTTTTATTAACCAAGTGTTCAGAAGGGGGCGCCACTGTAAACAATGAGAGTTTTCGCTGCCGGGACAATTTTGTGGCAGAAACAGCTGAAAGCAATCGGGTCAGACAGAGCCAAGGGCTGGAGGGATTTTTAAAATGACAAAAACCGAACCTAATCTAACCAAAACAAAAATCAAAACCAATGGCCAAGATTTCAAGTTTGCTACTAAAGGTATGCCATTCTCCTAAGACATGCGAGTGACTTGATCACTTTATTTATATATTTATACTTGAAGAAGAAGGAACTATTTGATGCAGCAAATCCACGTTGGTTAAAAATTACCAGATATGGGGGCTCCTGGGTGGCTCAGTGGTTTAGGCCTCTGCCTTCGGCTCAAGTCATGATTTCAGGATCCTGGGATGGAGCCCCACATTGGGATCTCTGCTCAGCGGGGAGCCTGCTTCCCCCCTCTCTCTCTGCCTCCCTCTCTACCTACTTGTGATCTGTCTGTCAAATGGGTAAATAAGATCTTTAAAAAAAGAATTACTAGATGTGAAATACATCGAGGGTATGGGAAGGAAAATGATTTCACCTGATCTGACTAGGAAGTGGTTGAAGCCTGAATTAAAGTGCTACAAAAAGAGTAGAGACCTGGGAAATATATGGGGTAAAAATCCCTAGAAAAACAGCAATAATAACTGGCTGCTCTTTATTGACCAGATCCTGCGATAGGCAAAGAAGAGCTGGTTTTAGCCAGAGGATGATCTCCGTTTGTCTTCATGATCTGGCATTTCCTGCAAGCCAGGCATGGGGCTCTGCACTAGAGCTGCAAATGCTGGGTCCCTCATTGTCCCTTTTCTCTTCTCAGGGGGACAACGGGCATGTCCATGATGCAGTGTGACAGGCTTTACCACAGGGAGATAATAGACTGCCAAGGGTAGGTGGGAGCTGGGAAAAGCCACTTAGGAACAGATTTTCAGGGGAGGTGATAGACAAGGGCAAAGTGAAGAATGAGGATGAGTGTGTCAAGTTTCAGAGTGCCAGGAGGCAGCACAGTGCATTCGGGAAACTACAGCAAGTTCATGACAACCGACAGCTGATCTGGCAGCATCACCTGGGGATGGAGGCTGAGCCCCGGGGTTAACACTGGGGGTGAGAAGGTTTGTATACTATGGCGAGGAGGTGAGGTACTACACTGTGGGGGCACAGGGAGCTACCGGAGGATTTCAAATATCAGAATCGTAACCATAATAGAGTATTTCATTGCATCCTAGCTTTCATCAAGTGTAAGATGCACTATAGTTTATGTTCGACTAAGAAAGAGAAATGCTGTCAGTAAAAGTAGGATATGTCATCAAGTGCAAGGTGAGTGCCACCTTAAGAGATATTAAAATGGGGGGGGGGACAAATCTTAGAACAAGTAAATTGTGGTAGTAGAATAATTAAGAATGATCCAACACTTGGATCAACTAAAGAAGTGATTATTGCTTACCATGTGCCCCAAACTATATTAAGTACTAGAACAAGAGACGTGCTCATCTTGAAGCCTTGCAGCTGTTAGACCCAAGGTACAGAGGGAAGTAGCCAACGACCAGCAGGCCCCAAGTGCCATGTGCAGACTCTAAGAGCAACTGCCTTTGAAAGAGAAAACGGTTGAAGGTGGGCTTTCTGATGTAGAGAATTACTAGCTGGGAAAGTAGTAAAATTGACACAGAATCGGAATTGATGCCCCTACATGACAGAGTTGGTGAAACTTCCCTTCTCAGAGATCTTGAGGCACCTCAGAAATGAATTTTTCATTTTGGACAGAACATTCAGGATAAATATGATCTGTTTGAATTCCTGGTTTCTCATTAGGACAGTTTCTTAGGCTTCACTGGCAGAAGAAAAGGGTTTTGATAATCCAGGGTAAATCCTGACAAAAGCAAAGCACGGTATCTATGAAAAACTAACCCCTCAGAGGAGAACAACAGATAAAGGGCCAGGCCTACCTGACCCTGCAGGATAGGTAAGGTTAGTCTGGCAACAGGGGTATTTGGGAACTGCCCATCTCCTGCTAGAAGAGCTAGAGGAGACCCCTTCCGGAGAGACCACCAAGAGAGGAGAGCAGTAGGTGCTAATGATGAAGAATATTTTAATCAGGGGCGCCTGGGTGGCTCAGTGGATTAAGCCTCTGCCTTCGGCTCGGGCCATGATCTCAGTGTCCTGGGATTGAGCCCCGCATCGGGCTCTTTGCTCAGCAGGAGCCTGCTTTTCTATCTCTCTCTGCCTGACTCTCCGCCTACTTGTGATTTCTCTCTCTGTCAAATAAATACAGAAAATCTTTAAAAAAAAAAAAAAGAATATTTTAATCAGCAGAGATGGTCAAAATGACAAAGTTCCATGATCAGAGTAAACATATGGGATTTAAAAATAAAAAATAAAAAAATTTTTTTGAAAGGACTTTTTTTTAAAGGAATTTAAACAAAAGACCTTTTTAAGAGACAGTTGGCTGTTTAAACCCAAAGTACAACTCACTGAGAGAATCGCCGCATTATTTATTGGGGTAGAAAGGACCTGGAATGTAGAAAGACCCATTCTGCAGAGGAAAAAATAGAATCACTAACAGGCCTCATGCCTTGCACAGCCAGTGGCTAGAATACCTACCCCATCATACCCTGTGCTAGAAGGCCACTAGAACCATTTCAACTATGTTAGTTTTTCTTGGAAGCCAACAAGTGTTTGCCCAGTTAAGAGCGCGGTAACAATCAGTCACGTTATGTTATAATGATTGTCGATATCTTTAAAAGCCTTGTCAAGTTCCTTTTTGAGTAACACTCACCCCACCCTTAGAGAAATTTATCTGTGGTTCACCTCTTTGAATTACCTCATTGTTGTTCCACATTTACCATAGCCGAAAAACAAACAAACAAACAAAAAGCTTTTTATTAACCAAGTGTTCAGAAGGGGGCGCCACTGTAAACAATGAGAGTTTTCGCTGCCGGGACAATTTTGTGGCAGAAACAGCTGAAAGCAATCGGGTCAGACAGAGCCAAGGTCTGGAGGGAGTTTTAAAATGACAAAAACCGAACCTAATCTAACCAAAACAAAAATCAAAACCAATGGCCAAGATTTCAAGTTTGCTACTAAAGGTATGCCATTCTCCTAAGACATGCGAGTGACTTGATCACTTTATTTATATATTTATACTTGAAGAAGAAGGAACTATTTGATGCAGCAAATCCACGTTGGTTAAAAATTACCAGATATGGGGGCTCCTGGGTGGCTCAGTGGTTTAGGCCTCTGCCTTCGGCTCAAGTCATGATTTCAGGATCCTGGGATGGAGCCCCACATTGGGATCTCTGCTCAGCGGGGAGCCTGCTTCCCCCCTCTCTCTCTGCCTCCCTCTCTACCTACTTGTGATCTGTCTGTCAAATGGGTAAATAAGATCTTTAAAAAAAGAATTACTAGATGTGAAATACATCGAGGGTATGGGAAGGAAAATGATTTCACCTGATCTGACTAGGAAGTGGTTGAAGCCTGAATTAAAGTGCTACAAAAAGAGTAGAGACCTGGGAAATATATGGGGTAAAAATCCCTAGAAAAACAGCAATAATAACTGGCTGCTCTTTATTGACCAGATCCTGCGATAGGCAAAGAAGAGCTGGTTTTAGCCAGAGGATGATCTCCGTTTGTCTTCATGATCTGGCATTTCCTGCAAGCCAGGCATGGGGCTCTGCACTAGAGCTGCAAATGCTGGGTCCCTCATTGTCCCTTTTCTCTTCTCAGGGGGACAACGGGCATGTCCATGATGCAGTGTGACAGGCTTTACCACAGGGAGATAATAGACTGCCAAGGGTAGGTGGGAGCTGGGAAAAGCCACTTAGGAACAGATTTTCAGGGGAGGTGATAGACAAGGGCAAAGTGAAGAATGAGGATGAGTGTGTCAAGTTTCAGAGTGCCAGGAGGCAGCACAGTGCATTCGGGAAACTACAGCAAGTTCATGACAACCGACAGCTGATCTGGCAGCATCACCTGGGGATGGAGGCTGAGCCCCGGGGTTAACACTGGGGGTGAGAAGGTTTGTATACTATGGCGAGGAGGTGAGGTACTACACTGTGGGGGCACAGGGAGCTACCGGAGGATTTCAAATATCAGAATCGTAACCATAATAGAGTATTTCATTGCATCCTAGCTTTCATCAAGTGTAAGATGCACTATAGTTTATGTTCGACTAAGAAAGAGAAATGCTGTCAGTTAAAGTAGGATATGTCATCAAGTGCAAGGTGAGTGCCACCTTAAGAGATATTAAAGTGGGGGGGGGGACAAATCTTAGAACAAGTAAATTGTGGTAGTAGAATAATTAAGAATGATCCAACACTTGGATCAACTAAAGAAGTGATTATTGCTTACCATGTGCCCCAAACTATATTAAGTACTAGAACAAGAGACGTGCTCATCTTGAAGCCTTGCAGCTGTTAGACCCAAGGTACAGAGGGAAGTAGCCAACGACCAGCAGGCCCCAAGTGCCATGTGCAGACTCTAAGAGCAACTGCCTTTGAAAGAGAAAACGGTTGAGAGTGGGCTTTCTGATGTAGAGAATTACTAGCTGGGAAAGTAGCAAAATTGACACAGAATCGGAATTGATGCCCCTACATGACAGAGTTGGTGAAACTTCCCTTCTCAGAGATCTTGAGGCACCTCAGAAATGAATTTTTCATTTTGGACAGAACATTCAGGATAAATATGATCTGTTTGAATTCCTGGTTTCTCATTAGGACAGTTTCTTAGGCTTCACTGGCAGAAGAAAAGGGTTTTGATAATCCAGGGTAAATCCTGACAAAAGCAAAGCACGGTATCTATGAAAAACTAACCCCTCAGAGGAGAACAACAGATAAAGGGCCAGGCCTACCTGACCCTGCAGGATAGGTAAGGTTAGTCTGGCAACAGGGGTATTTGGGAACTGCCCATCTCCTGCTAGAAGAGCTAGAGGAGACCCCTTCCGGAGAGATCACCAAGAGAGGAGAGCAGTAGGTGCTAATGATGAAGAATATTTTAATCAGGGGCGCCTGGGTGGCTCAGTGGATTAAGCCTCTGCCTTCGGCTCGGGCCATGATCTCAGTGTCCTGGGATTGAGCCCCGCATCGGGCTCTTTGCTCAGCAGGAGCCTGCTTTTCTATCTCTCTCTGCCTGACTCTCCGCCTACTTGTGATTTCTCTCTCTGTCAAATAAATACAGAAAATCTTTAAAAAAAAAAAAAAGAATATTTTAATCAGCAGAGATGGTCAAAATGACAAAGTTCCATGATCAGAGTAAACATATGGGATTTAAAAATAAAAAATAAAAAATTTTTTTTGAAAGGACTTTTTTTTAAAGGAATTTAAACAAAAGACCTTTTTAAGAGACAGTTGGCTGTTTAAACCCAAAGTACAACTCACTGAGAGAATCGCCGCATTATTTATTGGGGTAGAAAGGACCTGGAATGTAGAAAGACCCATTCTGCAGAGGAAAAAATAGAATCACTAACAGGCCTCATGCCTTGCACAGCCAGTGGCTAGAATACCTACCCCATCATACCCTGTGCTAGAAGGCCACTAGAACCATTTCAACTATGTTAGTTTTTCTTGGAAGCCAACAAGTGTTTGCCCAGTTAAGAGCGCGGTAACAATCAGTCACGTTATGTTATAATGATTGTCGATATCTTTAAAAGCCTTGTCAAGTTCCTTTTTGAGTAACACTCACCCCACCCTTAGAGAAATTTATCTGTGGTTCACCTCTTTGAATTACCTCATTGTTGTTCCACATTTACCATAGCCGAAAAACAAACAAACAAACAAAAAGCTTTTTATTAACCAAGTGTTCAGAAGGGGGCGCCACTGTAAACAATGAGAGTTTTCGCTGCCGGGACAATTTTGTGGCAGAAACAGCTGAAAGCAATCGGGTCAGACAGAGCCAAGGGCTGGAGGGATTTTTAAAATGACAAAAACCGAACCTAATCTAACCAAAACAAAAATCAAAACCAATGGCCAAGATTTCAAGTTTGCTACTAAAGGTATGGCATTCTCCTAAGACATGCGAGTGACTTGATCACTTTATTTATATATTTATATTTGAAGAAGAAGGAACTATTTGATGCAGCAAATCCACGTTGGTTAAAAATTACCAGATATGGGGGCTCCTGGGTGGCTCAGTGGTTTAGGCCTCTGCCTTCGGCTCAAGTCATGATTTCAGGATCCTGGGATGGAGCCCCACATTGGGATCTCTGCTCAGCGGGGAGCCTGCTTCCCCCCTCTCTCTCTGCCTCCCTCTCTACCTACTTGTGATCTGTCTGTCAAATGGGTAAATAAGATCTTTAAAAAAAGAATTACTAGATGTGAAATACATCGAGGGTATGGGAAGGAAAATGATTTCACCTGATCTGACTAGGAAGTGGTTGAAGCCTGAATTAAAGTGCTACAAAAAGAGTAGAGACCTGGGAAATATATGGGGTAAAAATCCCTAGAAAAACAGCAATAATAACTGGCTGCTCTTTATTGACCAGATCCTGCGATAGGCAAAGAAGAGCTGGTTTTAGCCAGAGGATGATCTCCGTTTGTCTTCATGATCTGGCATTTCCTGCAAGCCAGGCATGGGGCTCTGCACTAGAGCTGCAAATGCTGGGTCCCTCATTGTCCCTTTTCTCTTCTCAGGGGGACAACGGGCATGTCCATGATGCAGTGTGACAGGCTTTACCACAGGGAGATAATAGACTGCCAAGGGTAGGTGGGAGCTGGGAAAAGCCACTTAGGAACAGATTTTCAGGGGAGGTGATAGACAAGGGCAAAGTGAAGAATGAGGATGAGTGTGTCAAGTTTCAGAGTGCCAGGAGGCAGCACAGTGCATTCGGGAAACTACAGCAAGTTCATGACAACCGACAGCTGATCTGGCAGCATCACCTGGGGATGGAGGCTGAGCCCCGGGGTTAACACTGGGGGTGAGAAGGTTTGTATACTATGGCGAGGAGGTGAGGTACTACACTGTGGGGGCACAGGGAGCTACCGGAGGATTTCAAATATCAGAATCGTAACCATAATAGAGTATTTCATTGCATCCTAGCTTTCATCAAGTGTAAGATGCACTATAGTTTATGTTCGACTAAGAAAGAGAAATGCTGTCAGTTAAAGTAGGATATGTCATCAAGTGCAAGGTGAGTGCCACCTTAAGAGATATTAAAATGGGGGGGGGCAAATCTTAGAACAAGTAAATTGTGGTAGTAGAATAATTAAGAATGATCCAACACTTGGATCAACTAAAGAAGTGATTATTGCTTACCATGTGCCCCAAACTATATTAAGTACTAGAACAAGAGACGTGCTCATCTTGAAGCCTTGCAGCTGTTAGACCCAAGGTACAGAGGGAAGTAGCCAACGACCAGCAGGCCCCAAGTGCCATGTGCAGACTCTAAGAGCAACTGCCTTTGAAAGAGAAAACGGTTGAAGGTGGGCTTTCTGATGTAGAGAATTACTAGCTGGGAAAGTAGTAAAATTGACACAGAATCGGAATTGATGCCCCTACATGACAGAGTTGGTGAAACTTCCCTTCTCAGAGATCTTGAGGCACCTCAGAAATGAATTTTTCATTTTGGACAGAACATTCAGGATAAATATGATCTGTTTGAATTCCTGGTTTCTCATTAGGACAGTTTCTTAGGCTTCACTGGCAGAAGAAAAGGGTTTTGATAATCCAGGGTAAATCCTGACAAAAGCAAAGCACGGTATCTATGAAAAACTAACCCCTCAGAGGAGAAAAACAGATAAAGGGCCAGGCCTACCTGACCCTGCAGGATAGGTAAGGTTAGTCTGGCAACAGGGGTATTTGGGAACTGCCCATCTCCTGCTAGAAGAGCTAGAGGAGACCCCTTCCAGAGAGACCACCAAGAGAGGAGAGCAGTAGGTGCTAATGATGAAGAATATTTTAATCAGGGGCGCCTGGGTGGCTCAGTGGATTAAGCCTCTGCCTTCGGCTCGGGCCATGATCTCAGTGTCCTGGGATTGAGCCCCGCATCGGGCTCTTTGCTCAGCAGGAGCCTGCTTTTCTATCTCTCTCTGCCTGACTCTCCGCCTACTTGTGATTTCTCTCTCTGTCAAATAAATACAGAAAATCTTTAAAAAAAAAAAAAGAATATTTTAATCAGCAGAGATGGTCAAAATGACAAAGTTCCATGATCAGAGTAAACATATGGGATTTAAAAATAAAAAATAAAAAATTTTTTTTGAAAGGACTTTTTTTTAAAGGAATTTAAACAAAAGACCTTTTTAAGAGACAGTTGGCTGTTTAAACCCAAAGTACAACTCACTGAGAGAATCGCCGCATTATTTATTGGGGTAGAAAGGACCTGGAATGTAGAAAGACCCATTCTGCAGAGGAAAAAATAGAATCACTAACAGGCCTCATGCCTTGCACAGCCAGTGGCTAGAATACCTACCCCATCATACCCTGTGCTAGAAGGCCACTAGAACCATTTCAACTATGTTAGTTTTTCTTGGAAGCCAACAAGTGTTTGCCCAGTTAAGAGCGCGGTAACAATCAGTCACGTTATGTTATAATGATTGTCGATATCTTTAAAAGCCTTGTCAAGTTCCTTTTTGAGTAACACTCACCCCACCCTTAGAGAAATTTATCTGTGGTTCACCTCTTTGAATTACCTCATTGTTGTTCCACATTTACCATAGCCGAAAAACAAACAAACAAACAAAAAGCTTTTTATTAACCAAGTGTTCAGAAGGGGGCGCCACTGTAAACAATGAGAGTTTTCGCTGCCGGGACAATTTTGTGGCAGAAACAGCTGAAAGCAATCGGGTCAGACAGAGCCAAGGGCTGGAGGGATTTTTAAAATGACAAAAACCGAACCTAATCTAACCAAAACAAAAATCAAAACCAATGGCCAAGATTTCAAGTTTGCTACTAAAGGTATGGCATTCTCCTAAGACATGCGAGTGACTTGATCACTTTATTTATATATTTATACTTGAAGAAGAAGGAACTATTTGATGCAGCAAATCCACGTTGGTTAAAAATTACCAGATATGGGGGCTCCTGGGTGGCTCAGTGGTTTAGGCCTCTGCCTTCGGCTCAAGTCATGATTTCAGGATCCTGGGATGGAGCCCCACATTGGGATCTCTGCTCAGCGGGGAGCCTGCTTCCCCCCTCTCTCTCTGCCTCCCTCTCTACCTACTTGTGATCTGTCTGTCAAATGGGTAAATAAGATCTTTAAAAAAAGAATTACTAGATGTGAAATACATCGAGGGTATGGGAAGGAAAATGATTTCACCTGATCTGACTAGGAAGTGGTTGAAGCCTGAATTAAAGTGCTACAAAAAGAGTAGAGACCTGGGAAATATATGGGGTAAAAATCCCTAGAAAAACAGCAATAATAACTGGCTGCTCTTTATTGACCAGATCCTGCGATAGGCAAAGAAGAGCTGGTTTTAGCCAGAGGATGATCTCCGTTTGTCTTCATGATCTGGCATTTCCTGCAAGCCAGGCATGGGGCTCTGCACTAGAGCTGCAAATGCTGGGTCCCTCATTGTCCCTTTTCTCTTCTCAGGGGGACAACGGGCATGTCCATGATGCAGTGTGACAGGCTTTACCACAGGGAGATAATAGACTGCCAAGGGTAGGTGGGAGCTGGGAAAAGCCACTTAGGAACAGATTTTCAGGGGAGGTGATAGACAAGGGCAAAGTGAAGAATGAGGATGAGTGTGTCAAGTTTCAGAGTGCCAGGAGGCAGCACAGTGCATTCGGGAAACTACAGCAAGTTCATGACAACCGACAGCTGATCTGGCAGCATCACCTGGGGATGGAGGCTGAGCCCCGGGGTTAACACTGGGGGTGAGAAGGTTTGTATACTATGGCGAGGAGGTGAGGTACTACACTGTGGGGGCACAGGGAGCTACCGGAGGATTTCAAATATCAGAATCGTAACCATAATAGAGTATTTCATTGCATCCTAGCTTTCATCAAGTGTAAGATGCACTATAGTTTATGTTCGACTAAGAAAGAGAAATGCTGTCAGTTAAAGTAGGATATGTCATCAAGTGCAAGGTGAGTGCCACCTTAAGAGATATTAAAATGGGGGGGGGGACAAATCTTAGAACAAGTAAATTGTGGTAGTAGAATAATTAAGAATGATCCAACACTTGGATCAACTAAAGAAGTGATTATTGCTTACCATGTGCCCCAAACTATATTAAGTACTAGAACAAGAGACGTGCTCATCTTGAAGCCTTGCAGCTGTTAGACCCAAGGTACAGAGGGAAGTAGCCAACGACCAGCAGGCCCCAAGTGCCATGTGCAGACTCTAAGAGCAACTGCCTTTGAAAGAGAAAACGGTTGAAGGTGGGCTTTCTGATGTAGAGAATTACTAGCTGGGAAAGTAGTAAAATTGACACAGAATCGGAATTGATGCCCCTACATGACAGAGTTGGTGAAACTTCCCTTCTCAGAGATCTTGAGGCACCTCAGAAATGAATTTTTCATTTTGGACAGAACATTCAGGATAAATATGATCTGTTTGAATTCCTGGTTTCTCATTAGGACAGTTTCTTAGGCTTCACTGGCAGAAGAAAAGGGTTTTGATAATCCAGGGTAAATCCTGACAAAAGCAAAGCACGGTATCTATGAAAAACTAACCCCTCAGAGGAGAACAACAGATAAAGGGCCAGGCCTACCTGACCCTGCAGGATAGGTAAGGTTAGTCTGGCAACAGGGGTATTTGGGAACTGCCCATCTCCTGCTAGAAGAGCTAGAGGAGACCCCTTCCGGAGAGACCACCAAGAGAGGAGAGCAGTAGGTGCTAATGATGAAGAATATTTTAATCAGGGGCGCCTGGGTGGCTCAGTGGATTAAGCCTCTGCCTTCGGCTCGGGCCATGATCTCAGTGTCCTGGGATTGAGCCCCGCATCGGGCTCTTTGCTCAGCAGGAGCCTGCTTTTCTATCTCTCTCTGCCTGACTCTCCGCCTACTTGTGATTTCTCTCTCTGTCAAATAAATACAGAAAATCTTTAAAAAAAAAAAAAAGAATATTTTAATCAGCAGAGATGGTCAAAATGACAAAGTTCCATGATCAGAGTAAACATATGGGATTTAAAAATAAAAAATAAAAAAATTTTTTTGAAAGGACTTTTTTTTAAAGGAATTTAAACAAAAGACCTTTTTAAGAGACAGTTGGCTGTTTAAACCCAAAGTACAACTCACTGAGAGAATCGCCGCATTATTTATTGGGGTAGAAAGGACCTGGAATGTAGAAAGACCCATTCTGCAGAGGAAAAAATAGAATCACTAACAGGCCTCATGCCTTGCACAGCCAGTGGCTAGAATACCTACCCCATCATACCCTGTGCTAGAAGGCCACTAGAACCATTTCAACTATGTTAGTTTTTCTTGGAAGCCAACAAGTGTTTGCCCAGTTAAGAGCGCGGTAACAATCAGTCACGTTATGTTATAATGATTGTCGATATCTTTAAAAGCCTTGTCAAGTTCCTTTTTGAGTAACACTCACCCCACCCTTAGAGAAATTTATCTGTGGTTCACCTCTTTGAATTACCTCATTGTTGTTCCACATTTACCATAGCCGAAAAACAAACAAACAAACAAAAAGCTTTTTATTAACCAAGTGTTCAGAAGGGGGCGCCACTGTAAACAATGAGAGTTTTCGCTGCCGGGACAATTTTGTGGCAGAAACAGCTGAAAGCAATCGGGTCAGACAGAGCCAAGGGCTGGAGGGATTTTTAAAATGACAAAAACCGAACCTAATCTAACCAAAACAAAAATCAAAACCAATGGCCAAGATTTCAAGTTTGCTACTAAAGGTATGGCATTCTCCTAAGACATGCGAGTGACTTGATCACTTTATTTATATATTTATATTTGAAGAAGAAGGAACTATTTGATGCAGCAAATCCACGTTGGTTAAAAATTACCAGATATGGGGGCTCCTGGGTGGCTCAGTGGTTTAGGCCTCTGCCTTCGGCTCAAGTCATGATTTCAGGATCCTGGGATGGAGCCCCACATTGGGATCTCTGCTCAGCGGGGAGCCTGCTTCCCCCCTCTCTCTCTGCCTCCCTCTCTACCTACTTGTGATCTGTCTGTCAAATGGGTAAATAAGATCTTTAAAAAAAGAATTACTAGATGTGAAATACATCGAGGGTATGGGAAGGAAAATGATTTCACCTGATCTGACTAGGAAGTGGTTGAAGCCTGAATTAAAGTGCTACAAAAAGAGTAGAGACCTGGGAAATATATGGGGTAAAAATCCCTAGAAAAACAGCAATAATAACTGGCTGCTCTTTATTGACCAGATCCTGCGATAGGCAAAGAAGAGCTGGTTTTAGCCAGAGGATGATCTCCGTTTGTCTTCATGATCTGGCATTTCCTGCAAGCCAGGCATGGGGCTCTGCACTAGAGCTGCAAATGCTGGGTCCCTCATTGTCCCTTTTCTCTTCTCAGGGGGACAACGGGCATGTCCATGATGCAGTGTGACAGGCTTTACCACAGGGAGATAATAGACTGCCAAGGGTAGGTGGGAGCTGGGAAAAGCCACTTAGGAACAGATTTTCAGGGGAGGTGATAGACAAGGGCAAAGTGAAGAATGAGGATGAGTGTGTCAAGTTTCAGAGTGCCAGGAGGCAGCACAGTGCATTCGGGAAACTACAGCAAGTTCATGACAACCGACAGCTGATCTGGCAGCATCACCTGGGGATGGAGGCTGAGCCCCGGGGTTAACACTGGGGGTGAGAAGGTTTGTATACTATGGCGAGGAGGTGAGGTACTACACTGTGGGGGCACAGGGAGCTACCGGAGGATTTCAAATATCAGAATCGTAACCATAATAGAGTATTTCATTGCATCCTAGCTTTCATCAAGTGTAAGATGCACTATAGTTTATGTTCGACTAAGAAAGAGAAATGCTGTCAGTTAAAGTAGGATATGTCATCAAGTGCAAGGTGAGTGCCACCTTAAGAGATATTAAAATGGGGGGGGGGGACAAATCTTAGAACAAGTAAATTGTGGTAGTAGAATAATTAAGAATGATCCAACACTTGGATCAACTAAAGAAGTGATTATTGCTTACCATGTGCCCCAAACTATATTAAGTACTAGAACAAGAGACGTGCTCATCTTGAAGCCTTGCAGCTGTTAGACCCAAGGTACAGAGGGAAGTAGCCAACGACCAGCAGGCCCCAAGTGCCATGTGCAGACTCTAAGAGCAACTGCCTTTGAAAGAGAAAACGGTTGAAGGTGGGCTTTCTGATGTAGAGAATTACTAGCTGGGAAAGTAGTAAAATTGACACAGAATCGGAATTGATGCCCCTACATGACAGAGTTGGTGAAACTTCCCTTCTCAGAGATCTTGAGGCACCTCAGAAATGAATTTTTCATTTTGGACAGAACATTCAGGATAAATATGATCTGTTTGAATTCCTGGTTTCTCATTAGGACAGTTTCTTAGGCTTCACTGGCAGAAGAAAAGGGTTTTGATAATCCAGGGTAAATCCTGACAAAAGCAAAGCACGGTATCTATGAAAAACTAACCCCTCAGAGGAGAACAACAGATAAAGGGCCAGGCCTACCTGACCCTGCAGGATAGGTAAGGTTAGTCTGGCAACAGGGGTATTTGGGAACTGCCCATCTCCTGCTAGAAGAGCTAGAGGAGACCCCTTCCAGAGAGACCACCAAGAGAGGAGAGCAGTAGGTGCTAATGATGAAGAATATTTTAATCAGGGGCGCCTGGGTGGCTCAGTGGATTAAGCCTCTGCCTTCGGCTCGGGCCATGATCTCAGTGTCCTGGGATTGAGCCCCGCATCGGGCTCTTTGCTCAGCAGGAGCCTGCTTTTCTATCTCTCTCTGCCTGACTCTCCGCCTACTTGTGATTTCTCTCTCTGTCAAATAAATACAGAAAATCTTTAAAAAAAAAAAAAAGAATATTTTAATCAGCAGAGATGGTCAAAATGACAAAGTTCCATGATCAGAGTAAACATATGGGATTTAAAAATAAAAAATAAAAAATTTTTTTTGAAAGGACTTTTTTTTAAAGGAATTTAAACAAAAGACCTTTTTAAGAGACAGTTGGCTGTTTAAACCCAAAGTACAACTCACTGAGAGAATCGCCGCATTATTTATTGGGGTAGAAAGGACCTGGAATGTAGAAAGACCCATTCTGCAGAGGAAAAAATAGAATCACTAACAGGCCTCATGCCTTGCACAGCCAGTGGCTAGAATACCTACCCCATCATACCCTGTGCTAGAAGGCCACTAGAACCATTTCAACTATGTTAGTTTTTCTTGGAAGCCAACAAGTGTTTGCCCAGTTAAGAGCGCGGTAACAATCAGTCACGTTATGTTATAATGATTGTCGATATCTTTAAAAGCCTTGTCAAGTTCCTTTTTGAGTAACACTCACCCCACCCTTAGAGAAATTTATCTGTGGTTCACCTCTTTGAATTACCTCATTGTTGTTCCACATTTACCATAGCCGAAAAACAAACAAACAAACAAAAAGCTTTTTATTAACCAAGTGTTCAGAAGGGGGCGCCACTGTAAACAATGAGAGTTTTCGCTGCCGGGACAATTTTGTGGCAGAAACAGCTGAAAGCAATCGGGTCAGACAGAGCCAAGGGCTGGAGGGATTTTTAAAATGACAAAAACCGAACCTAATCTAACCAAAACAAAAATCAAAACCAATGGCCAAGATTTCAAGTTTGCTACTAAAGGTATGGCATTCTCCTAAGACATGCGAGTGACTTGATCACTTTATTTATATATTTATATTTGAAGAAGAAGGAACTATTTGATGCAGCAAATCCACGTTGGTTAAAAATTACCAGATATGGGGGCTCCTGGGTGGCTCAGTGGTTTAGGCCTCTGCCTTCGGCTCAAGTCATGATTTCAGGATCCTGGGATGGAGCCCCACATTGGGATCTCTGCTCAGCGGGGAGCCTGCTTCCCCCCTCTCTCTCTGCCTCCCTCTCTACCTACTTGTGATCTGTCTGTCAAATGGGTAAATAAGATCTTTAAAAAAAGAATTACTAGATGTGAAATACATCGAGGGTATGGGAAGGAAAATGATTTCACCTGATCTGACTAGGAAGTGGTTGAAGCCTGAATTAAAGTGCTACAAAAAGAGTAGAGACCTGGGAAATATATGGGGTAAAAATCCCTAGAAAAACAGCAATAATAACTGGCTGCTCTTTATTGACCAGATCCTGCGATAGGCAAAGAAGAGCTGGTTTTAGCCAGAGGATGATCTCCGTTTGTCTTCATGATCTGGCATTTCCTGCAAGCCAGGCATGGGGCTCTGCACTAGAGCTGCAAATGCTGGGTCCCTCATTGTCCCTTTTCTCTTCTCAGGGGGACAACGGGCATGTCCATGATGCAGTGTGACAGGCTTTACCACAGGGAGATAATAGACTGCCAAGGGTAGGTGGGAGCTGGGAAAAGCCACTTAGGAACAGATTTTCAGGGGAGGTGATAGACAAGGGCAAAGTGAAGAATGAGGATGAGTGTGTCAAGTTTCAGAGTGCCAGGAGGCAGCACAGTGCATTCGGGAAACTACAGCAAGTTCATGACAACCGACAGCTGATCTGGCAGCATCACCTGGGGATGGAGGCTGAGCCCCGGGGTTAACACTGGGGGTGAGAAGGTTTGTATACTATGGCGAGGAGGTGAGGTACTACACTGTGGGGGCACAGGGAGCTACCGGAGGATTTCAAATATCAGAATCGTAACCATAATAGAGTATTTCATTGCATCCTAGCTTTCATCAAGTGTAAGATGCACTATAGTTTATGTTCGACTAAGAAAGAGAAATGCTGTCAGTTAAAGTAGGATATGTCATCAAGTGCAAGGTGAGTGCCACCTTAAGAGATATTAAAATGGGGGGGGGGGACAAATCTTAGAACAAGTAAATTGTGGTAGTAGAATAATTAAGAATGATCCAACACTTGGATCAACTAAAGAAGTGATTATTGCTTACCATGTGCCCCAAACTATATTAAGTACTAGAACAAGAGACGTGCTCATCTTGAAGCCTTGCAGCTGTTAGACCCAAGGTACAGAGGGAAGTAGCCAACGACCAGCAGGCCCCAAGTGCCATGTGCAGACTCTAAGAGCAACTGCCTTTGAAAGAGAAAACGGTTGAAGGTGGGCTTTCTGATGTAGAGAATTACTAGCTGGGAAAGTAGTAAAATTGACACAGAATCGGAATTGATGCCCCTACATGACAGAGTTGGTGAAACTTCCCTTCTCAGAGATCTTGAGGCACCTCAGAAATGAATTTTTCATTTTGGACAGAACATTCAGGATAAATATGATCTGTTTGAATTCCTGGTTTCTCATTAGGACAGTTTCTTAGGCTTCACTGGCAGAAGAAAAGGGTTTTGATAATCCAGGGTAAATCCTGACAAAAGCAAAGCACGGTATCTATGAAAAACTAACCCCTCAGAGGAGAACAACAGATAAAGGGCCAGGCCTACCTGACCCTGCAGGATAGGTAAGGTTAGTCTGGCAACAGGGGTATTTGGGAACTGCCCATCTCCTGCTAGAAGAGCTAGAGGAGACCCCTTCCAGAGAGACCACCAAGAGAGGAGAGCAGTAGGTGCTAATGATGAAGAATATTTTAATCAGGGGCGCCTGGGTGGCTCAGTGGATTAAGCCTCTGCCTTCGGCTCGGGCCATGATCTCAGTGTCCTGGGATTGAGCCCCGCATCGGGCTCTTTGCTCAGCAGGAGCCTGCTTTTCTATCTCTCTCTGCCTGACTCTCCGCCTACTTGTGATTTCTCTCTCTGTCAAATAAATACAGAAAATCTTTAAAAAAAAAAAAAAGAATATTTTAATCAGCAGAGATGGTCAAAATGACAAAGTTCCATGATCAGAGTAAACATATGGGATTTAAAAATAAAAAATAAAAAATTTTTTTTGAAAGGACTTTTTTTTAAAGGAATTTAAACAAAAGACCTTTTTAAGAGACAGTTGGCTGTTTAAACCCAAAGTACAACTCACTGAGAGAATCGCCGCATTATTTATTGGGGTAGAAAGGACCTGGAATGTAGAAAGACCCATTCTGCAGAGGAAAAAATAGAATCACTAACAGGCCTCATGCCTTGCACAGCCAGTGGCTAGAATACCTACCCCATCATACCCTGTGCTAGAAGGCCACTAGAACCATTTCAACTATGTTAGTTTTTCTTGGAAGCCAACAAGTGTTTGCCCAGTTAAGAGCGCGGTAACAATCAGTCACGTTATGTTATAATGATTGTCGATATCTTTAAAAGCCTTGTCAAGTTCCTTTTTGAGTAACACTCACCCCACCCTTAGAGAAATTTATCTGTGGTTCACCTCTTTGAATTACCTCATTGTTGTTCCACATTTACCATAGCCGAAAAACAAACAAACAAACAAAAAGCTTTTTATTAACCAAGTGTTCAGAAGGGGGCGCCACTGTAAACAATGAGAGTTTTCGCTGCCGGGACAATTTTGTGGCAGAAACAGCTGAAAGCAATCGGGTCAGACAGAGCCAAGGGCTGGAGGGATTTTTAAAATGACAAAAACCGAACCTAATCTAACCAAAACAAAAATCAAAACCAATGGCCAAGATTTCAAGTTTGCTACTAAAGGTATGGCATTCTCCTAAGACATGCGAGTGACTTGATCACTTTATTTATATATTTATATTTGAAGAAGAAGGAACTATTTGATGCAGCAAATCCACGTTGGTTAAAAATTACCAGATATGGGGGCTCCTGGGTGGCTCAGTGGTTTAGGCCTCTGCCTTCGGCTCAAGTCATGATTTCAGGATCCTGGGATGGAGCCCCACATTGGGATCTCTGCTCAGCGGGGAGCCTGCTTCCCCCCTCTCTCTCTGCCTCCCTCTCTACCTACTTGTGATCTGTCTGTCAAATGGGTAAATAAGATCTTTAAAAAAAGAATTACTAGATGTGAAATACATCGAGGGTATGGGAAGGAAAATGATTTCACCTGATCTGACTAGGAAGTGGTTGAAGCCTGAATTAAAGTGCTACAAAAAGAGTAGAGACCTGGGAAATATATGGGGTAAAAATCCCTAGAAAAACAGCAATAATAACTGGCTGCTCTTTATTGACCAGATCCTGCGATAGGCAAAGAAGAGCTGGTTTTAGCCAGAGGATGATCTCCGTTTGTCTTCATGATCTGGCATTTCCTGCAAGCCAGGCATGGGGCTCTGCACTAGAGCTGCAAATGCTGGGTCCCTCATTGTCCCTTTTCTCTTCTCAGGGGGACAACGGGCATGTCCATGATGCAGTGTGACAGGCTTTACCACAGGGAGATAATAGACTGCCAAGGGTAGGTGGGAGCTGGGAAAAGCCACTTAGGAACAGATTTTCAGGGGAGGTGATAGACAAGGGCAAAGTGAAGAATGAGGATGAGTGTGTCAAGTTTCAGAGTGCCAGGAGGCAGCACAGTGCATTCGGGAAACTACAGCAAGTTCATGACAACCGACAGCTGATCTGGCAGCATCACCTGGGGATGGAGGCTGAGCCCCGGGGTTAACACTGGGGGTGAGAAGGTTTGTATACTATGGCGAGGAGGTGAGGTACTACACTGTGGGGGCACAGGGAGCTACCGGAGGATTTCAAATATCAGAATCGTAACCATAATAGAGTATTTCATTGCATCCTAGCTTTCATCAAGTGTAAGATGCACTATAGTTTATGTTCGACTAAGAAAGAGAAATGCTGTCAGTTAAAGTAGGATATGTCATCAAGTGCAAGGTGAGTGCCACCTTAAGAGATATTAAAATGGGGGGGGGGGACAAATCTTAGAACAAGTAAATTGTGGTAGTAGAATAATTAAGAATGATCCAACACTTGGATCAACTAAAGAAGTGATTATTGCTTACCATGTGCCCCAAACTATATTAAGTACTAGAACAAGAGACGTGCTCATCTTGAAGCCTTGCAGCTGTTAGACCCAAGGTACAGAGGGAAGTAGCCAACGACCAGCAGGCCCCAAGTGCCATGTGCAGACTCTAAGAGCAACTGCCTTTGAAAGAGAAAACGGTTGAAGGTGGGCTTTCTGATGTAGAGAATTACTAGCTGGGAAAGTAGTAAAATTGACACAGAATCGGAATTGATGCCCCTACATGACAGAGTTGGTGAAACTTCCCTTCTCAGAGATCTTGAGGCACCTCAGAAATGAATTTTTCATTTTGGACAGAACATTCAGGATAAATATGATCTGTTTGAATTCCTGGTTTCTCATTAGGACAGTTTCTTAGGCTTCACTGGCAGAAGAAAAGGGTTTTGATAATCCAGGGTAAATCCTGACAAAAGCAAAGCACGGTATCTATGAAAAACTAACCCCTCAGAGGAGAACAACAGATAAAGGGCCAGGCCTACCTGACCCTGCAGGATAGGTAAGGTTAGTCTGGCAACAGGGGTATTTGGGAACTGCCCATCTCCTGCTAGAAGAGCTAGAGGAGACCCCTTCCAGAGAGACCACCAAGAGAGGAGAGCAGTAGGTGCTAATGATGAAGAATATTTTAATCAGGGGCGCCTGGGTGGCTCAGTGGATTAAGCCTCTGCCTTCGGCTCGGGCCATGATCTCAGTGTCCTGGGATTGAGCCCCGCATCGGGCTCTTTGCTCAGCAGGAGCCTGCTTTTCTATCTCTCTCTGCCTGACTCTCCGCCTACTTGTGATTTCTCTCTCTGTCAAATAAATACAGAAAATCTTTAAAAAAAAAAAAAAGAATATTTTAATCAGCAGAGATGGTCAAAATGACAAAGTTCCATGATCAGAGTAAACATATGGGATTTAAAAATAAAAAATAAAAAATTTTTTTTGAAAGGACTTTTTTTTAAAGGAATTTAAACAAAAGACCTTTTTAAGAGACAGTTGGCTGTTTAAACCCAAAGTACAACTCACTGAGAGAATCGCCGCATTATTTATTGGGGTAGAAAGGACCTGGAATGTAGAAAGACCCATTCTGCAGAGGAAAAAATAGAATCACTAACAGGCCTCATGCCTTGCACAGCCAGTGGCTAGAATACCTACCCCATCATACCCTGTGCTAGAAGGCCACTAGAACCATTTCAACTATGTTAGTTTTTCTTGGAAGCCAACAAGTGTTTGCCCAGTTAAGAGCGCGGTAACAATCAGTCACGTTATGTTATAATGATTGTCGATATCTTTAAAAGCCTTGTCAAGTTCCTTTTTGAGTAACACTCACCCCACCCTTAGAGAAATTTATCTGTGGTTCACCTCTTTGAATTACCTCATTGTTGTTCCACATTTACCATAGCCGAAAAACAAACAAACAAACAAAAAGCTTTTTATTAACCAAGTGTTCAGAAGGGGGCGCCACTGTAAACAATGAGAGTTTTCGCTGCCGGGACAATTTTGTGGCAGAAACAGCTGAAAGCAATCGGGTCAGACAGAGCCAAGGGCTGGAGGGATTTTTAAAATGACAAAAACCGAACCTAATCTAACCAAAACAAAAATCAAAACCAATGGCCAAGATTTCAAGTTTGCTACTAAAGGTATGGCATTCTCCTAAGACATGCGAGTGACTTGATCACTTTATTTATATATTTATATTTGAAGAAGAAGGAACTATTTGATGCAGCAAATCCATGTTGGTTAAAAATTACCAGATATGGGGGCTCCTGGGTGGCTCAGTGGTTTAGGCCTCTGCCTTCGGCTCAAGTCATGATTTCAGGATCCTGGGATGGAGCCCCACATTGGGATCTCTGCTCAGCGGGGAGCCTGCTTCCCCCCTCTCTCTCTGCCTCCCTCTCTACCTACTTGTGATCTGTCTGTCAAATGGGTAAATAAGATCTTTAAAAAAAGAATTACTAGATGTGAAATACATCGAGGGTATGGGAAGGAAAATGATTTCACCTGATCTGACTAGGAAGTGGTTGAAGCCTGAATTAAAGTGCTACAAAAAGAGTAGAGACCTGGGAAATATATGGGGTAAAAATCCCTAGAAAAACAGCAATAATAACTGGCTGCTCTTTATTGACCAGATCCTGCGATAGGCAAAGAAGAGCTGGTTTTAGCCAGAGGATGATCTCCGTTTGTCTTCATGATCTGGCATTTCCTGCAAGCCAGGCATGGGGCTCTGCACTAGAGCTGCAAATGCTGGGTCCCTCATTGTCCCTTTTCTCTTCTCAGGGGGACAACGGGCATGTCCATGATGCAGTGTGACAGGCTTTACCACAGGGAGATAATAGACTGCCAAGGGTAGGTGGGAGCTGGGAAAAGCCACTTAGGAACAGATTTTCAGGGGAGGTGATAGACAAGGGCAAAGTGAAGAATGAGGATGAGTGTGTCAAGTTTCAGAGTGCCAGGAGGCAGCACAGTGCATTCGGGAAACTACAGCAAGTTCATGACAACCGACAGCTGATCTGGCAGCATCACCTGGGGATGGAGGCTGAGCCCCGGGGTTAACACTGGGGGTGAGAAGGTTTGTATACTATGGCGAGGAGGTGAGGTACTACACTGTGGGGGCACAGGGAGCTACCGGAGGATTTCAAATATCAGAATCGTAACCATAATAGAGTATTTCATTGCATCCTAGCTTTCATCAAGTGTAAGATGCACTATAGTTTATGTTCGACTAAGAAAGAGAAATGCTGTCAGTTAAAGTAGGATATGTCATCAAGTGCAAGGTGAGTGCCACCTTAAGAGATATTAAAGTGGGGGGGGGGGACAAATCTTAGAACAAGTAAATTGTGGTAGTAGAATAATTAAGAATGATCCAACACTTGGATCGACTAAAGAAGTGATTATTGCTTACCATGTGCCCCAAACTATATTAAGTCCTAGAACAAGAGACGTGCTCATCTTGAAGCCTTGCAGCTGTTAGACCCAAGGTACAGAGGGAAGTAGCCAACGACCAGCAGGCCCCAAGTGCCATGTGCAGACTCTAAGAGCAACTGCCTTTGAAAGAGAAAACGGTTGAGAGTGGGCTTTCTGATGTAGAGAATTACTAGCTGGGAAAGTAGCAAAATTGACACAGAATCGGAATTGATGCCCCTACATGACAGAGTTGGTGAAACTTCCCTTCTCAGAGATCTTGAGGCACCTCAGAAATGAATTTTTCATTTTGGACAGAACATTCAGGATAAATATGATCTGTTTGAATTCCTGGTTTCTCATTAGGACAGTTTCTTAGGCTTCACTGGCAGAAGAAAAGGGTTTTGATAATCCAGGGTAAATCCTGACAAAAGCAAAGCACGGTATCTATGAAAAACTAACCCCTCAGAGGAGAACAACAGATAAAGGGCCAGGCCTACCTGACCCTGCAGGATAGGTAAGGTTAGTCTGGCAACAGGGGTATTTGGGAACTGCCCATCTCCTGCTAGAAGAGCTAGAGGAGACCCCTTCCGGAGAGACCACCAAGAGAGGAGAGCAGTAGGTGCTAATGATGAAGAATATTTTAATCAGGGGCGCCTGGGTGGCTCAGTGGATTAAGCCTCTGCCTTCGGCTCGGGCCATGATCTCAGTGTCCTGGGATTGAGCCCCGCATCGGGCTCTTTGCTCAGCAGGAGCCTGCTTTTCTATCTCTCTCTGCCTGACTCTCCGCCTACTTGTGATTTCTCTCTCTGTCAAATAAATACAGAAAATCTTTAAAAAAAAAAAAAAGAATATTTTAATCAGCAGAGATGGTCAAAATGACAAAGTTCCATGATCAGAGTAAACATATGGGATTTAAAAATAAAAAATAAAAAAATTTTTTTGAAAGGACTTTTTTTTAAAGGAATTTAAACAAAAGACCTTTTTAAGAGACAGTTGGCTGTTTAAACCAAAAGTACAACTCACTGAGAGAATCGCCGCATTATTTATTGGGGTAGAAAGGACCTGGAATGTAGAAAGACCCATTCTGCAGAGGAAAAAATAGAATCACTAACAGGCCTCATGCCTTGCACAGCCAGTGGCTAGAATACCTACCCCATCATACCCTGTGCTAGAAGGCCACTAGAACCATTTCAACTATGTTAGTTTTTCTTGGAAGCCAACAAGTGTTTGCCCAGTTAAGAGCGCGGTAACAATCAGTCACGTTATGTTATAATGATTGTCGATATCTTTAAAAGCCTTGTCAAGTTCCTTTTTGAGTAACACTCACCCCACCCTTAGAGAAATTTATCTGTGGTTCACCTCTTTGAATTACCTCATTGTTGTTCCACATTTACCATAGCCGAAAAACAAACAAACAAACAAAAAGCTTTTTATTAACCAAGTGTTCAGAAGGGGGCGCCACTGTAAACAATGAGAGTTTTCGCTGCCGGGACAATTTTGTGGCAGAAACAGCTGAAAGCAATCGGGTCAGACAGAGCCAAGGGCTGGAGGGATTTTTAAAATGACAAAAACCGAACCTAATCTAACCAAAACAAAAATCAAAACCAATGGCCAAGATTTCAAGTTTGCTACTAAAGGTATGGCATTCTCCTAAGACATGCGAGTGACTTGATCACTTTATTTATATATTTATATTTGAAGAAGAAGGAACTATTTGATGCAGCAAATCCACGTTGGTTAAAAATTACCAGATATGGGGGCTCCTGGGTGGCTCAGTGGTTTAGGCCTCTGCCTTCGGCTCAAGTCATGATTTCAGGATCCTGGGATGGAGCCCCACATTGGGATCTCTGCTCAGCGGGGAGCCTGCTTCCCCCCTCTCTCTCTGCCTCCCTCTCTACCTACTTGTGATCTGTCTGTCAAATGGGTAAATAAGATCTTTAAAAAAAGAATTACTAGATGTGAAATACATCGAGGGTATGGGAAGGAAAATGATTTCACCTGATCTGACTAGGAAGTGGTTGAAGCCTGAATTAAAGTGCTACAAAAAGAGTAGAGACCTGGGAAATATATGGGGTAAAAATCCCTAGAAAAACAGCAATAATAACTGGCTGCTCTTTATTGACCAGATCCTGCGATAGGCAAAGAAGAGCTGGTTTTAGCCAGAGGATGATCTCCGTTTGTCTTCATGATCTGGCATTTCCTGCAAGCCAGGCATGGGGCTCTGCACTAGAGCTGCAAATGCTGGGTCCCTCATTGTCCCTTTTCTCTTCTCAGGGGGACAACGGGCATGTCCATGATGCAGTGTGACAGGCTTTACCACAGGGAGATAATAGACTGCCAAGGGTAGGTGGGAGCTGGGAAAAGCCACTTAGGAACAGATTTTCAGGGGAGGTGATAGACAAGGGCAAAGTGAAGAATGAGGATGAGTGTGTCAAGTTTCAGAGTGCCAGGAGGCAGCACAGTGCATTCGGGAAACTACAGCAAGTTCATGACAACCGACAGCTGATCTGGCAGCATCACCTGGGGATGGAGGCTGAGCCCCGGGGTTAACACTGGGGGTGAGAAGGTTTGTATACTATGGCGAGGAGGTGAGGTACTACACTGTGGGGGCACAGGGAGCTACCGGAGGATTTCAAATATCAGAATCGTAACCATAATAGAGTATTTCATTGCATCCTAGCTTTCATCAAGTGTAAGATGCACTATAGTTTATGTTCGACTAAGAAAGAGAAATGCTGTCAGTTAAAGTAGGATATGTCATCAAGTGCAAGGTGAGTGCCACCTTAAGAGATATTAAAGTGGGGGGGGGGGACAAATCTTAGAACAAGTAAATTGTGGTAGTAGAATAATTAAGAATGATCCAACACTTGGATCAACTAAAGAAGTGATTATTGCTTACCATGTGCCCCAAACTATATTAAGTCCTAGAACAAGAGACGTGCTCATCTTGAAGCCTTGCAGCTGTTAGACCCAAGGTACAGAGGGAAGTAGCCAACGACCAGCAGGCCCCAAGTGCCATGTGCAGACTCTAAGAGCAACTGCCTTTGAAAGAGAAAACGGTTGAGAGTGGGCTTTCTGATGTAGAGAATTACTAGCTGGGAAAGTAGCAAAATTGACACAGAATCGGAATTGATGCCCCTACATGACAGAGTTGGTGAAACTTCCCTTCTCAGAGATCTTGAGGCACCTCAGAAATGAATTTTTCATTTTGGACAGAACATTCAGTATAAATATGATCTGTTTGAATTCCTGGTTTCTCATTAGGACAGTTTCTTAGGCTTCACTGGCAGAAGAAAAGGGTTTTGATAATCCAGGGTAAATCCTGACAAAAGCAAAGCACGGTATCTATGAAAAACTAACCCCTCAGAGGAGAACAACAGATAAAGGGCCAGGCCTACCTGACCCTGCAGGATAGGTAAGGTTAGTCTGGCAACAGGGGTATTTGGGAACTGCCCATCTCCTGCTAGAAGAGCTAGAGGAGACCCCTTCCGGAGAGACCACCAAGAGAGGAGAGCAGTAGGTGCTAATGATGAAGAATATTTTAATCAGGGGCGCCTGGGTGGCTCAGTGGATTAAGCCTCTGCCTTCGGCTCGGGCCATGATCTCAGTGTCCTGGGATTGAGCCCCGCATCGGGCTCTTTGCTCAGCAGGAGCCTGCTTTTCTATCTCTCTCTGCCTGACTCTCCGCCTACTTGTGATTTCTCTCTCTGTCAAATAAATACAGAAAATCTTTAAAAAAAAAAAAAAAAGAATATTTTAATCAGCAGAGATGGTCAAAATGACAAAGTTCCATGATCAGAGTAAACATATGGGATTTAAAAATAAAAAATAAAAAAATTTTTTTGAAAGGACTTTTTTTTAAAGGAATTTAAACAAAAGACCTTTTTAAGAGACAGTTGGCTGTTTAAACCCAAAGTACAACTCACTGAGAGAATCGCCGCATTATTTATTGGGGTAGAAAGGACCTGGAATGTAGAAAGACCCATTCTGCAGAGGAAAAAATAGAATCACTAACAGGCCTCATGCCTTGCACAGCCAGTGGCTAGAATACCTACCCCATCATACCCTGTGCTAGAAGGCCACTAGAACCATTTCAACTATGTTAGTTTTTCTTGGAAGCCAACAAGTGTTTGCCCAGTTAAGAGCGCGGTAACAATCAGTCACGTTATGTTATAATGATTGTCGATATCTTTAAAAGCCTTGTCAAGTTCCTTTTTGAGTAACACTCACCCCACCCTTAGAGAAATTTATCTGTGGTTCACCTCTTTGAATTACCTCATTGTTGTTCCACATTTACCATAGCCGAAAAACAAACAAACAAAAAGCTTTTTATTAACCAAGTGTTCAGAAGGGGGCGCCACTGTAAACAATGAGAGTTTTCGCTGCCGGGACAATTTTGTGGCAGAAACAGCTGAAAGCAATCGGGTCAGACAGAGCCAAGGGCTGGAGGGATTTTTAAAATGACAAAAACCGAACCTAATCTAACCAAAACAAAAATCAAAACCAATGGCCAAGATTTCAAGTTTGCTACTAAAGGTATGGCATTCTCCTAAGACATGCGAGTGACTTGATCACTTTATTTATATATTTATATTTGAAGAAGAAGGAACTATTTGATGCAGCAAATCCACGTTGGTTAAAAATTACCAGATATGGGGGCTCCTGGGTGGCTCAGTGGTTTAGGCCTCTGCCTTCGGCTCAAGTCATGATTTCAGGATCCTGGGATGGAGCCCCACATTGGGATCTCTGCTCAGCGGGGAGCCTGCTTCCCCCCTCTCTCTCTGCCTCCCTCTCTACCTACTTGTGATCTGTCTGTCAAATGGGTAAATAAGATCTTTAAAAAAAGAATTACTAGATGTGAAATACATCGAGGGTATGGGAAGGAAAATGATTTCACCTGATCTGACTAGGAAGTGGTGGAAGCCTGAATTAAAGTGCTACAAAAAGAGTAGAGACCTGGGAAATATATGGGGTAAAAATCCCTAGAAAAACAGCAATAATAACTGGCTGCTCTTTATTGACCAGATCCTGCGATAGGCAAAGAAGAGCTGGTTTTAGCCAGAGGATGATCTCCGTTTGTCTTCATGATCTGGCATTTCCTGCAAGCCAGGCATGGGGCTCTGCACTAGAGCTGCAAATGCTGGGTCCCTCATTGTCCCTTTTCTCTTCTCAGGGGGACAACGGGCATGTCCATGATGCAGTGTGACAGGCTTTACCACAGGGAGATAATAGACTGCCAAGGGTAGGTGGGAGCTGGGAAAAGCCACTTAGGAACAGATTTTCAGGGGAGGTGATAGACAAGGGCAAAGTGAAGAATGAGGATGAGTGTGTCAAGTTTCAGAGTGCCAGGAGGCAGCACAGTGCATTCGGGAAACTACAGCAAGTTCATGACAACCGACAGCTGATCTGGCAGCATCACCTGGGGATGGAGGCTGAGCCCCGGGGTTAACACTGGGGGTGAGAAGGTTTGTATACTATGGCGAGGAGGTGAGGTACTACACTGTGGGGGCACAGGGAGCTACCGGAGGATTTCAAATATCAGAATCGTAACCATAATAGAGTATTTCATTGCATCCTAGCTTTCATCAAGTGTAAGATGCACTATAGTTTATGTTCGACTAAGAAAGAGAAATGCTGTCAGTTAAAGTAGGATATGTCATCAAGTGCAAGGTGAGTGCCACCTTAAGAGATATTAAAGTGGGGGGGGGGGACAAATCTTAGAACAAGTAAATTGTGGTAGTAGAATAATTAAGAATGATCCAACACTTGGATCGACTAAAGAAGTGATTATTGCTTACCATGTGCCCCAAACTATATTAAGTCCTAGAACAAGAGACGTGCTCATCTTGAAGCCTTGCAGCTGTTAGACCCAAGGTACAGAGGGAAGTAGCCAACGACCAGCAGGCCCCAAGTGCCATGTGCAGACTCTAAGAGCAACTGCCTTTGAAAGAGAAAACGGTTGAGAGTGGGCTTTCTGATGTAGAGAATTACTAGCTGGGAAAGTAGCAAAATTGACACAGAATCGGAATTGATGCCCCTACATGACAGAGTTGGTGAAACTTCCCTTCTCAGAGATCTTGAGGCACCTCAGAAATGAATTTTTCATTTTGGACAGAACATTCAGGATAAATATGATCTGTTTGAATTCCTGGTTTCTCATTAGGACAGTTTCTTAGGCTTCACTGGCAGAAGAAAAGGGTTTTGATAATCCAGGGTAAATCCTGACAAAAGCAAAGCACGGTATCTATGAAAAACTAACCCCTCAGAGGAGAACAACAGATAAAGGGCCAGGCCTACCTGACCCTGCAGGATAGGTAAGGTTAGTCTGGCAACAGGGGTATTTGGGAACTGCCCATCTCCTGCTAGAAGAGCTAGAGGAGACCCCTTCCGGAGAGACCACCAAGAGAGGAGAGCAGTAGGTGCTAATGATGAAGAATATTTTAATCAGGGGCGCCTGGGTGGCTCAGTGGATTAAGCCTCTGCCTTCGGCTCGGGCCATGATCTCAGTGTCCTGGGATTGAGCCCCGCATCGGGCTCTTTGCTCAGCAGGAG
This sequence comes from Mustela nivalis, assembly GCF_964662115.1. Classification (NCBI taxonomy): domain Eukaryota; kingdom Metazoa; phylum Chordata; class Mammalia; order Carnivora; family Mustelidae; genus Mustela; species Mustela nivalis. The sequence continues at coordinate 70,821 of NW_028135409.1, forward strand.
CCTGCTTTTCTATCTCTCTCTGCCTGACTCTCCGCCTACTTGTGATTTCTCTCTCTGTCAAATAAATACAGAAAATCTTTAAAAAAAAAAAAAAAGAATATTTTAATCAGCAGAGATGGTCAAAATGACAAAGTTCCATGATCAGAGTAAACATATGGGATTTAAAAATAAAAAATAAAAAAATTTTTTTGAAAGGACTTTTTTTTAAAGGAATTTAAACAAAAGACCTTTTTAAGAGACAGTTGGCTGTTTAAACCCAAAGTACAACTCACTGAGAGAATCGCCGCATTATTTATTGGGGTAGAAAGGACCTGGAATGTAGAAAGACCCATTCTGCAGAGGAAAAAATAGAATCACTAACAGGCCTCATGCCTTGCACAGCCAGTGGCTAGAATACCTACCCCATCATACCCTGTGCTAGAAGGCCACTAGAACCATTTCAACTATGTTAGTTTTTCTTGGAAGCCAACAAGTGTTTGCCCAGTTAAGAGCGCGGTAACAATCAGTCACGTTATGTTATAATGATTGTCGATATCTTTAAAAGCCTTGTCAAGTTCCTTTTTGAGTAACACTCACCCCACCCTTAGAGAAATTTATCTGTGGTTCACCTCTTTGAATTACCTCATTGTTGTTCCACATTTACCATAGCCGAAAAACAAACAAACAAACAAAAAGCTTTTTATTAACCAAGTGTTCAGAAGGGGGCGCCACTGTAAACAATGAGAGTTTTCGCTGCCGGGACAATTTTGTGGCAGAAACAGCTGAAAGCAATCGGGTCAGACAGAGCCAAGGGCTGGAGGGATTTTTAAAATGACAAAAACCGAACCTAATCTAACCAAAACAAAAATCAAAACCAATGGCCAAGATTTCAAGTTTGCTACTAAAGGTATGGCATTCTCCTAAGACATGCGAGTGACTTGATCACTTTATTTATATATTTATATTTGAAGAAGAAGGAACTATTTGATGCAGCAAATCCACGTTGGTTAAAAATTACCAGATATGGGGGCTCCTGGGTGGCTCAGTGGTTTAGGCCTCTGCCTTCGGCTCAAGTCATGATTTCAGGATCCTGGGATGGAGCCCCACATTGGGATCTCTGCTCAGCGGGGAGCCTGCTTCCCCCCTCTCTCTCTGCCTCCCTCTCTACCTACTTGTGATCTGTCTGTCAAATGGGTAAATAAGATCTTTAAAAAAAGAATTACTAGATGTGAAATACATCGAGGGTATGGGAAGGAAAATGATTTCACCTGATCTGACTAGGAAGTGGTTGAAGCCTGAATTAAAGTGCTACAAAAAGAGTAGAGACCTGGGAAATATATGGGGTAAAAATCCCTAGAAAAACAGCAATAATAACTGGCTGCTCTTTATTGACCAGATCCTGCGATAGGCAAAGAAGAGCTGGTTTTAGCCAGAGGATGATCTCCGTTTGTCTTCATGATCTGGCATTTCCTGCAAGCCAGGCATGGGGCTCTGCACTAGAGCTGCAAATGCTGGGTCCCTCATTGTCCCTTTTCTCTTCTCAGGGGGACAACGGGCATGTCCATGATGCAGTGTGACAGGCTTTACCACAGGGAGATAATAGACTGCCAAGGGTAGGTGGGAGCTGGGAAAAGCCACTTAGGAACAGATTTTCAGGGGAGGTGATAGACAAGGGCAAAGTGAAGAATGAGGATGAGTGTGTCAAGTTTCAGAGTGCCAGGAGGCAGCACAGTGCATTCGGGAAACTACAGCAAGTTCATGACAACCGACAGCTGATCTGGCAGCATCACCTGGGGATGGAGGCTGAGCCCCGGGGTTAACACTGGGGGTGAGAAGGTTTGTATACTATGGCGAGGAGGTGAGGTACTACACTGTGGGGGCACAGGGAGCTACCGGAGGATTTCAAATATCAGAATCGTAACCATAATAGAGTATTTCATTGCATCCTAGCTTTCATCAAGTGTAAGATGCACTATAGTTTATGTTCGACTAAGAAAGAGAAATGCTGTCAGTTAAAGTAGGATATGTCATCAAGTGCAAGGTGAGTGCCACCTTAAGAGATATTAAAGTGGGGGGGGGGGGACAAATCTTAGAACAAGTAAATTGTGGTAGTAGAATAATTAAGAATGATCCAACACTTGGATCGACTAAAGAAGTGATTATTGCTTACCATGTGCCCCAAACTATATTAAGTCCTAGAACAAGAGACGTGCTCATCTTGAAGCCTTGCAGCTGTTAGACCCAAGGTACAGAGGGAAGTAGCCAACGACCAGCAGGCCCCAAGTGCCATGTGCAGACTCTAAGAGCAACTGCCTTTGAAAGAGAAAACGGTTGAGAGTGGGCTTTCTGATGTAGAGAATTACTAGCTGGGAAAGTAGCAAAATTGACACAGAATCGGAATTGATGCCCCTACATGACAGAGTTGGTGAAACTTCCCTTCTCAGAGATCTTGAGGCACCTCAGAAATGAATTTTTCATTTTGGACAGAACATTCAGGATAAATATGATCTGTTTGAATTCCTGGTTTCTCATTAGGACAGTTTCTTAGGCTTCACTGGCAGAAGAAAAGGGTTTTGATAATCCAGGGTAAATCCTGACAAAAGCAAAGCACGGTATCTATGAAAAACTAACCCCTCAGAGGAGAACAACAGATAAAGGGCCAGGCCTACCTGACCCTGCAGGATAGGTAAGGTTAGTCTGGCAACAGGGGTATTTGGGAACTGCCCATCTCCTGCTAGAAGAGCTAGAGGAGACCCCTTCCGGAGAGACCACCAAGAGAGGAGAGCAGTAGGTGCTAATGATGAAGAATATTTTAATCAGGGGCGCCTGGGTGGCTCAGTGGATTAAGCCTCTGCCTTCGGCTCGGGCCATGATCTCAGTGTCCTGGGATTGAGCCCCGCATCGGGCTCTTTGCTCAGCAGGAGCCTGCTTTTCTATCTCTCTCTGCCTGACTCTCCGCCTACTTGTGATTTCTCTCTCTGTCAAATAAATACAGAAAATCTTTAAAAAAAAAAAAAAAGAATATTTTAATCAGCAGAGATGGTCAAAATGACAAAGTTCCATGATCAGAGTAAACATATGGGATTTAAAAATAAAAAATAAAAAAATTTTTTTGAAAGGACTTTTTTTTAAAGGAATTTAAACAAAAGACCTTTTTAAGAGACAGTTGGCTGTTTAAACCCAAAGTACAACTCACTGAGAGAATCGCCGCATTATTTATTGGGGTAGAAAGGACCTGGAATGTAGAAAGACCCATTCTGCAGAGGAAAAAATAGAATCACTAACAGGCCTCATGCCTTGCACAGCCAGTGGCTAGAATACCTACCCCATCATACCCTGTGCTAGAAGGCCACTAGAACCATTTCAACTATGTTAGTTTTTCTTGGAAGCCAACAAGTGTTTGCCCAGTTAAGAGCGCGGTAACAATCAGTCACGTTATGTTATAATGATTGTCGATATCTTTAAAAGCCTTGTCAAGTTCCTTTTTGAGTAACACTCACCCCACCCTTAGAGAAATTTATCTGTGGTTCACCTCTTTGAATTACCTCATTGTTGTTCCACATTTACCATAGCCGAAAAACAAACAAACAAACAAAAAGCTTTTTATTAACCAAGTGTTCAGAAGGGGGCGCCACTGTAAACAATGAGAGTTTTCGCTGCCGGGACAATTTTGTGGCAGAAACAGCTGAAAGCAATCGGGTCAGACAGAGCCAAGGGCTGGAGGGATTTTTAAAATGACAAAAACCGAACCTAATCTAACCAAAACAAAAATCAAAACCAATGGCCAAGATTTCAAGTTTGCTACTAAAGGTATGGCATTCTCCTAAGACATGCGAGTGACTTGATCACTTTATTTATATATTTATATTTGAAGAAGAAGGAACTATTTGATGCAGCAAATCCACGTTGGTTAAAAATTACCAGATATGGGGGCTCCTGGGTGGCTCAGTGGTTTAGGCCTCTGCCTTCGGCTCAAGTCATGATTTCAGGATCCTGGGATGGAGCCCCACATTGGGATCTCTGCTCAGCGGGGAGCCTGCTTCCCCCCTCTCTCTCTGCCTCCCTCTCTACCTACTTGTGATCTGTCTGTCAAATGGGTAAATAAGATCTTTAAAAAAAGAATTACTAGATGTGAAATACATCGAGGGTATGGGAAGGAAAATGATTTCACCTGATCTGACTAGGAAGTGGTTGAAGCCTGAATTAAAGTGCTACAAAAAGAGTAGAGACCTGGGAAATATATGGGGTAAAAATCCCTAGAAAAACAGCAATAATAACTGGCTGCTCTTTATTGACCAGATCCTGCGATAGGCAAAGAAGAGCTGGTTTTAGCCAGAGGATGATCTCCGTTTGTCTTCATGATCTGGCATTTCCTGCAAGCCAGGCATGGGGCTCTGCACTAGAGCTGCAAATGCTGGGTCCCTCATTGTCCCTTTTCTCTTCTCAGGGGGACAACGGGCATGTCCATGATGCAGTGTGACAGGCTTTACCACAGGGAGATAATAGACTGCCAAGGGTAGGTGGGAGCTGGGAAAAGCCACTTAGGAACAGATTTTCAGGGGAGGTGATAGACAAGGGCAAAGTGAAGAATGAGGATGAGTGTGTCAAGTTTCAGAGTGCCAGGAGGCAGCACAGTGCATTCGGGAAACTACAGCAAGTTCATGACAACCGACAGCTGATCTGGCAGCATCACCTGGGGATGGAGGCTGAGCCCCGGGGTTAACACTGGGGGTGAGAAGGTTTGTATACTATGGCGAGGAGGTGAGGTACTACACTGTGGGGGCACAGGGAGCTACCGGAGGATTTCAAATATCAGAATCGTAACCATAATAGAGTATTTCATTGCATCCTAGCTTTCATCAAGTGTAAGATGCACTATAGTTTATGTTCGACTAAGAAAGAGAAATGCTGTCAGTTAAAGTAGGATATGTCATCAAGTGCAAGGTGAGTGCCACCTTAAGAGATATTAAAGTGGGGGGGGGGGACAAATCTTAGAACAAGTAAATTGTGGTAGTAGAATAATTAAGAATGATCCAACACTTGGATCAACTAAAGAAGTGATTATTGCTTACCATGTGCCCCAAACTATATTAAGTCCTAGAACAAGAGACGTGCTCATCTTGAAGCCTTGCAGCTGTTAGACCCAAGGTACAGAGGGAAGTAGCCAACGACCAGCAGGCCCCAAGTGCCATGTGCAGACTCTAAGAGCAACTGCCTTTGAAAGAGAAAACGGTTGAGAGTGGGCTTTCTGATGTAGAGAATTACTAGCTGGGAAAGTAGCAAAATTGACACAGAATCGGAATTGATGCCCCTACATGACAGAGTTGGTGAAACTTCCCTTCTCAGAGATCTTGAGGCACCTCAGAAATGAATTTTTCATTTTGGACAGAACATTCAGGATAAATATGATCTGTTTGAATTCCTGGTTTCTCATTAGGACAGTTTCTTAGGCTTCACTGGCAGAAGAAAAGGGTTTTGATAATCCAGGGTAAATCCTGACAAAAGCAAAGCACGGTATCTATGAAAAACTAACCCCTCAGAGGAGAACAACAGATAAAGGGCCAGGCCTACCTGACCCTGCAGGATAGGTAAGGTTAGTCTGGCAACAGGGGTATTTGGGAACTGCCCATCTCCTGCTAGAAGAGCTAGAGGAGACCCCTTCCGGAGAGACCACCAAGAGAGGAGAGCAGTAGGTGCTAATGATGAAGAATATTTTAATCAGGGGCGCCTGGGTGGCTCAGTGGATTAAGCCTCTGCCTTCGGCTCGGGCCATGATCTCAGTGTCCTGGGATTGAGCCCCGCATCGGGCTCTTTGCTCAGCAGGAGCCTGCTTTTCTATCTCTCTCTGCCTGACTCTCCGCCTACTTGTGATTTCTCTCTCTGTCAAATAAATACAGAAAATCTTTAAAAAAAAAAAAAAAGAATATTTTAATCAGCAGAGATGGTCAAAATGACAAAGTTCCATGATCAGAGTAAACATATGGGATTTAAAAATAAAAAATAAAAAATTTTTTTTGAAAGGACTTTTTTTTAAAGGAATTTAAACAAAAGACCTTTTTAAGAGACAGTTGGCTGTTTAAACCCAAAGTACAACTCACTGAGAGAATCGCCGCATTATTTATTGGGGTAGAAAGGACCTGGAATGTAGAAAGACCCATTCTGCAGAGGAAAAAATAGAATCACTAACAGGCCTCATGCCTTGCACAGCCAGTGGCTAGAATACCTACCCCATCATACCCTGTGCTAGAAGGCCACTAGAACCATTTCAACTATGTTAGTTTTTCTTGGAAGCCAACAAGTGTTTGCCCAGTTAAGAGCGCGGTAACAATCAGTCACGTTATGTTATAATGATTGTCGATATCTTTAAAAGCCTTGTCAAGTTCCTTTTTGAGTAACACTCACCCCACCCTTAGAGAAATTTATCTGTGGTTCACCTCTTTGAATTACCTCATTGTTGTTCCACATTTACCATAGCCGAAAAACAAACAAACAAACAAAAAGCTTTTTATTAACCAAGTGTTCAGAAGGGGGCGCCACTGTAAACAATGAGAGTTTTCGCTGCCGGGACAATTTTGTGGCAGAAACAGCTGAAAGCAATCGGGTCAGACAGAGCCAAGGGCTGGAGGGATTTTTAAAATGACAAAAACCGAACCTAATCTAACCAAAACAAAAATCAAAACCAATGGCCAAGATTTCAAGTTTGCTACTAAAGGTATGGCATTCTCCTAAGACATGCGAGTGACTTGATCACTTTATTTATATATTTATATTTGAAGAAGAAGGAACTATTTGATGCAGCAAATCCACGTTGGTTAAAAATTACCAGATATGGGGGCTCCTGGGTGGCTCAGTGGTTTAGGCCTCTGCCTTCGGCTCAAGTCATGATTTCAGGATCCTGGGATGGAGCCCCACATTGGGATCTCTGCTCAGCGGGGAGCCTGCTTCCCCCCTCTCTCTCTGCCTCCCTCTCTACCTACTTGTGATCTGTCTGTCAAATGGGTAAATAAGATCTTTAAAAAAAGAATTACTAGATGTGAAATACATCGAGGGTATGGGAAGGAAAATGATTTCACCTGATCTGACTAGGAAGTGGTTGAAGCCTGAATTAAAGTGCTACAAAAAGAGTAGAGACCTGGGAAATATATGGGGTAAAAATCCCTAGAAAAACAGCAATAATAACTGGCTGCTCTTTATTGACCAGATCCTGCGATAGGCAAAGAAGAGCTGGTTTTAGCCAGAGGATGATCTCCGTTTGTCTTCATGATCTGGCATTTCCTGCAAGCCAGGCATGGGGCTCTGCACTAGAGCTGCAAATGCTGGGTCCCTCATTGTCCCTTTTCTCTTCTCAGGGGGACAACGGGCATGTCCATGATGCAGTGTGACAGGCTTTACCACAGGGAGATAATAGACTGCCAAGGGTAGGTGGGAGCTGGGAAAAGCCACTTAGGAACAGATTTTCAGGGGAGGTGATAGACAAGGGCAAAGTGAAGAATGAGGATGAGTGTGTCAAGTTTCAGAGTGCCAGGAGGCAGCACAGTGCATTCGGGAAACTACAGCAAGTTCATGACAACCGACAGCTGATCTGGCAGCATCACCTGGGGATGGAGGCTGAGCCCCGGGGTTAACACTGGGGGTGAGAAGGTTTGTATACTATGGCGAGGAGGTGAGGTACTACACTGTGGGGGCACAGGGAGCTACCGGAGGATTTCAAATATCAGAATCGTAACCATAATAGAGTATTTCATTGCATCCTAGCTTTCATCAAGTGTAAGATGCACTATAGTTTATGTTCGACTAAGAAAGAGAAATGCTGTCAGTTAAAGTAGGATATGTCATCAAGTGCAAGGTGAGTGCCACCTTAAGAGATATTAAAATGGGGGGGGGGACAAATCTTAGAACAAGTAAATTGTGGTAGTAGAATAATTAAGAATGATCCAACACTTGGATCAACTAAAGAAGTGATTATTGCTTACCATGTGCCCCAAACTATATTAAGTCCTAGAACAAGAGACGTGCTCATCTTGAAGCCTTGCAGCTGTTAGACCCAAGGTACAGAGGGAAGTAGCCAACGACCAGCAGGCCCCAAGTGCCATGTGCAGACTCTAAGAGCAACTGCCTTTGAAAGAGAAAACGGTTGAGAGTGGGCTTTCTGATGTAGAGAATTACTAGCTGGGAAAGTAGCAAAATTGACACAGAATCGGAATTGATGCCCCTACATGACAGAGTTGGTGAAACTTCCCTTCTCAGAGATCTTGAGGCACCTCAGAAATGAATTTTTCATTTTGGACAGAACATTCAGGATAAATATGATCTGTTTGAATTCCTGGTTTCTCATTAGGACAGTTTCTTAGGCTTCACTGGCAGAAGAAAAGGGTTTTGATAATCCAGGGTAAATCCTGACAAAAGCAAAGCACGGTATCTATGAAAAACTAACCCCTCAGAGGAGAACAACAGATAAAGGGCCAGGCCTACCTGACCCTGCAGGATAGGTAAGGTTAGTCTGGCAACAGGGGTATTTGGGAACTGCCCATCTCCTGCTAGAAGAGCTAGAGGAGACCCCTTCCGGAGAGATCACCAAGAGAGGAGAGCAGTAGGTGCTAATGATGAAGAATATTTTAATCAGGGGCGCCTGGGTGGCTCAGTGGATTAAGCCTCTGCCTTCGGCTCGGGCCATGATCTCAGTGTCCTGGGATTGAGCCCCGCATCGGGCTCTTTGCTCAGCAGGAGCCTGCTTTTCTATCTCTCTCTGCCTGACTCTCCGCCTACTTGTGATTTCTCTCTCTGTCAAATAAATACAGAAAATCTTTAAAAAAAAAAAAAAGAATATTTTAATCAGCAGAGATGGTCAAAATGACAAAGTTCCATGATCAGAGTAAACATATGGGATTTAAAAATAAAAAATAAAAAAATTTTTTTGAAAGGACTTTTTTTTAAAGGAATTTAAACAAAAGACCTTTTTAAGAGACAGTTGGCTGTTTAAACCCAAAGTACAACTCACTGAGAGAATCGCCGCATTATTTATTGGGGTAGAAAGGACCTGGAATGTAGAAAGACCCATTCTGCAGAGGAAAAAATAGAATCACTAACAGGCCTCATGCCTTGCACAGCCAGTGGCTAGAATACCTACCCCATCATACCCTGTGCTAGAAGGCCACTAGAACCATTTCAACTATGTTAGTTTTTCTTGGAAGCCAACAAGTGTTTGCCCAGTTAAGAGCGCGGTAACAATCAGTCACGTTATGTTATAATGATTGTCGATATCTTTAAAAGCCTTGTCAAGTTCCTTTTTGAGTAACACTCACCCCACCCTTAGAGAAATTTATCTGTGGTTCACCTCTTTGAATTACCTCATTGTTGTTCCACATTTACCATAGCCGAAAAACAAACAAACAAACAAAAAGCTTTTTATTAACCAAGTGTTCAGAAGGGGGCGCCACTGTAAACAATGAGAGTTTTCGCTGCCGGGACAATTTTGTGGCAGAAACAGCTGAAAGCAATCGGGTCAGACAGAGCCAAGGGCTGGAGGGATTTTTAAAATGACAAAAACCGAACCTAATCTAACCAAAACAAAAATCAAAACCAATGGCCAAGATTTCAAGTTTGCTACTAAAGGTATGGCATTCTCCTAAGACATGCGAGTGACTTGATCACTTTATTTATATATTTATATTTGAAGAAGAAGGAACTATTTGATGCAGCAAATCCACGTTGGTTAAAAATTACCAGATATGGGGGCTCCTGGGTGGCTCAGTGGTTTAGGCCTCTGCCTTCGGCTCAAGTCATGATTTCAGGATCCTGGGATGGAGCCCCACATTGGGATCTCTGCTCAGCGGGGAGCCTGCTTCCCCCCTCTCTCTCTGCCTCCCTCTCTACCTACTTGTGATCTGTCTGTCAAATGGGTAAATAAGATCTTTAAAAAAAGAATTACTAGATGTGAAATACATCGAGGGTATGGGAAGGAAAATGATTTCACCTGATCTGACTAGGAAGTGGTTGAAGCCTGAATTAAAGTGCTACAAAAAGAGTAGAGACCTGGGAAATATATGGGGTAAAAATCCCTAGAAAAACAGCAATAATAACTGGCTGCTCTTTATTGACCAGATCCTGCGATAGGCAAAGAAGAGCTGGTTTTAGCCAGAGGATGATCTCCGTTTGTCTTCATGATCTGGCATTTCCTGCAAGCCAGGCATGGGGCTCTGCACTAGAGCTGCAAATGCTGGGTCCCTCATTGTCCCTTTTCTCTTCTCAGGGGGACAACGGGCATGTCCATGATGCAGTGTGACAGGCTTTACCACAGGGAGATAATAGACTGCCAAGGGTAGGTGGGAGCTGGGAAAAGCCACTTAGGAACAGATTTTCAGGGGAGGTGATAGACAAGGGCAAAGTGAAGAATGAGGATGAGTGTGTCAAGTTTCAGAGTGCCAGGAGGCAGCACAGTGCATTCGGGAAACTACAGCAAGTTCATGACAACCGACAGCTGATCTGGCAGCATCACCTGGGGATGGAGGCTGAGCCCCGGGGTTAACACTGGGGGTGAGAAGGTTTGTATACTATGGCGAGGAGGTGAGGTACTACACTGTGGGGGCACAGGGAGCTACCGGAGGATTTCAAATATCAGAATCGTAACCATAATAGAGTATTTCATTGCATCCTAGCTTTCATCAAGTGTAAGATGCACTATAGTTTATGTTCGACTAAGAAAGAGAAATGCTGTCAGTTAAAGTAGGATATGTCATCAAGTGCAAGGTGAGTGCCACCTTAAGAGATATTAAAATGGGGGGGGCCAATCTTAGAACAAGTAAATTGTGGTAGTAGAATAATTAAGAATGATCCAACACTTGGATCAACTAAAGAAGTGATTATTGCTTACCATGTGCCCCAAACTATATTAAGTCCTAGAACAAGAGACGTGCTCATCTTGAAGCCTTGCAGCTGTTAGACCCAAGGTACAGAGGGAAGTAGCCAACGACCAGCAGGCCCCAAGTGCCATGTGCAGACTCTAAGAGCAACTGCCTTTGAAAGAGAAAACGGTTGAGAGTGGGCTTTCTGATGTAGAGAATTACTAGCTGGGAAAGTAGCAAAATTGACACAGAATCGGAATTGATGCCCCTACATGACAGAGTTGGTGAAACTTCCCTTCTCAGAGATCTTGAGGCACCTCAGAAATGAATTTTTCATTTTGGACAGAACATTCAGGATAAATATGATCTGTTTGAATTCCTGGTTTCTCATTAGGACAGTTTCTTAGGCTTCACTGGCAGAAGAAAAGGGTTTTGATAATCCAGGGTAAATCCTGACAAAAGCAAAGCACGGTATCTATGAAAAACTAACCCCTCAGAGGAGAACAACAGATAAAGGGCCAGGCCTACCTGACCCTGCAGGATAGGTAAGGTTAGTCTGGCAACAGGGGTATTTCGGAACTGCCCATCTCCTGCTAGAAGAGCTAGAGGAGACCCCTTCCGGAGAGACCACCAAGAGAGGAGAGCAGTAGGTGCTAATGATGAAGAATATTTTAATCAGGGGCGCCTGGGTGGCTCAGTGGATTAAGCCTCTGCCTTCGGCTCGGGCCATGATCTCAGTGTCCTGGGATTGAGCCCCGCATCGGGCTCTTTGCTCAGCAGGAGCCTGCTTTTCTATCTCTCTCTGCCTGACTCTCCGCCTACTTGTGATTTCTCTCTCTGTCAAATAAATACAGAAAATCTTTAAAAAAAAAAAAGAATATTTTAATCAGCAGAGATGGTCAAAATGACAAAGTTCCATGATCAGAGTAAACATATGGGATTTAAAAATAAAAAATAAAAAAATTTTTTTGAAAGGACTTTTTTTTAAAGGAATTTAAACAAAAGACCTTTTTAAGAGACAGTTGGCTGTTTAAACCCAAAGTACAACTCACTGAGAGAATCGCCGCATTATTTATTGGGGTAGAAAGGACCTGGAATGTAGAAAGACCCATTCTGCAGAGGAAAAAATAGAATCACTAACAGGCCTCATGCCTTGCACAGCCAGTGGCTAGAATACCTACCCCATCATACCCTGTGCTAGAAGGCCACTAGAACCATTTCAACTATGTTAGTTTTTCTTGGAAGCCAACAAGTGTTTGCCCAGTTAAGAGCGCGGTAACAATCAGTCACGTTATGTTATAATGATTGTCGATATCTTTAAAAGCCTTGTCAAGTTCCTTTTTGAGTAACACTCACCCCACCCTTAGAGAAATTTATCTGTGGTTCACCTCTTTGAATTACCTCATTGTTGTTCCACATTTACCATAGCCGAAAAACAAACAAACAAACAAAAAGCTTTTTATTAACCAAGTGTTCAGAAGGGGGCGCCACTGTAAACAATGAGAGTTTTCGCTGCCGGGACAATTTTGTGGCAGAAACAGCTGAAAGCAATCGGGTCAGACAGAGCCAAGGGCTGGAGGGATTTTTAAAATGACAAAAACCGAACCTAATCTAACCAAAACAAAAATCAAAACCAATGGCCAAGATTTCAAGTTTGCTACTAAAGGTATGGCATTCTCCTAAGACATGCGAGTGACTTGATCACTTTATTTATATATTTATATTTGAAGAAGAAGGAACTATTTGATGCAGCAAATCCACGTTGGTTAAAAATTACCAGATATGGGGGCTCCTGGGTGGCTCAGTGGTTTAGGCCTCTGCCTTCGGCTCAAGTCATGATTTCAGGATCCTGGGATGGAGCCCCACATTGGGATCTCTGCTCAGCGGGGAGCCTGCTTCCCCCCTCTCTCTCTGCCTCCCTCTCTACCTACTTGTGATCTGTCTGTCAAATGGGTAAATAAGATCTTTAAAAAAAGAATTACTAGATGTGAAATACATCGAGGGTATGGGAAGGAAAATGATTTCACCTGATCTGACTAGGAAGTGGTTGAAGCCTGAATTAAAGTGCTACAAAAAGAGTAGAGACCTGGGAAATATATGGGGTAAAAATCCCTAGAAAAACAGCAATAATAACTGGCTGCTCTTTATTGACCAGATCCTGCGATAGGCAAAGAAGAGCTGGTTTTAGCCAGAGGATGATCTCCGTTTGTCTTCATGATCTGGCATTTCCTGCAAGCCAGGCATGGGGCTCTGCACTAGAGCTGCAAATGCTGGGTCCCTCATTGTCCCTTTTCTCTTCTCAGGGGGACAACGGGCATGTCCATGATGCAGTGTGACAGGCTTTACCACAGGGAGATAATAGACTGCCAAGGGTAGGTGGGAGCTGGGAAAAGCCACTTAGGAACAGATTTTCAGGGGAGGTGATAGACAAGGGCAAAGTGAAGAATGAGGATGAGTGTGTCAAGTTTCAGAGTGCCAGGAGGCAGCACAGTGCATTCGGGAAACTACAGCAAGTTCATGACAACCGACAGCTGATCTGGCAGCATCACCTGGGGATGGAGGCTGAGCCCCGGGGTTAACACTGGGGGTGAGAAGGTTTGTATACTATGGCGAGGAGGTGAGGTACTACACTGTGGGGGCACAGGGAGCTACCGGAGGATTTCAAATATCAGAATCGTAACCATAATAGAGTATTTCATTGCATCCTAGCTTTCATCAAGTGTAAGATGCACTATAGTTTATGTTCGACTAAGAAAGAGAAATGCTGTCAGTTAAAGTAGGATATGTCATCAAGTGCAAGGTGAGTGCCACCTTAAGAGATATTAAAATGGGGGGGGCCAATCTTAGAACAAGTAAATTGTGGTAGTAGAATAATTAAGAATGATCCAACACTTGGATCAACTAAAGAAGTGATTATTGCTTACCATGTGCCCCAAACTATATTAAGTCCTAGAACAAGAGACGTGCTCATCTTGAAGCCTTGCAGCTGTTAGACCCAAGGTACAGAGGGAAGTAGCCAACGACCAGCAGGCCCCAAGTGCCATGTGCAGACTCTAAGAGCAACTGCCTTTGAAAGAGAAAACGGTTGAGAGTGGGCTTTCTGATGTAGAGAATTACTAGCTGGGAAAGTAGCAAAATTGACACAGAATCGGAATTGATGCCCCTACATGACAGAGTTGGTGAAACTTCCCTTCTCAGAGATCTTGAGGCACCTCAGAAATGAATTTTTCATTTTGGACAGAACATTCAGGATAAATATGATCTGTTTGAATTCCTGGTTTCTCATTAGGACAGTTTCTTAGGCTTCACTGGCAGAAGAAAAGGGTTTTGATAATCCAGGGTAAATCCTGACAAAAGCAAAGCACGGTATCTATGAAAAACTAACCCCTCAGAGGAGAACAACAGATAAAGGGCCAGGCCTACCTGACCCTGCAGGATAGGTAAGGTTAGTCTGGCAACAGGGGTATTTGGGAACTGCCCATCTCCTGCTAGAAGAGCTAGAGGAGACCCCTTCCGGAGAGACCACCAAGAGAGGAGAGCAGTAGGTGCTAATGATGAAGAATATTTTAATCAGGGGCGCCTGGGTGGCTCAGTGGATTAAGCCTCTGCCTTCGGCTCGGGCCATGATCTCAGTGTCCTGGGATTGAGCCCCGCATCGGGCTCTTTGCTCAGCAGGAGCCTGCTTTTCTATCTCTCTCTGCCTGACTCTCCGCCTACTTGTGATTTCTCTCTCTGTCAAATAAATACAGAAAATCTTTAAAAAAAAAAAAAGAATATTTTAATCAGCAGAGATGGTCAAAATGACAAAGTTCCATGATCAGAGTAAACATATGGGATTTAAAAATAAAAAATAAAAAATTTTTTTTGAAAGGACTTTTTTTTAAAGGAATTTAAACAAAAGACCTTTTTAAGAGACAGTTGGCTGTTTAAACCCAAAGTACAACTCACTGAGAGAATTGCCGCATTATTTATTGGGGTAGAAAGGACCTGGAATGTAGAAAGACCCATTCTGCAGAGGAAAAAATAGAATCACTAACAGGCCTCATGCCTTGCACAGCCAGTGGCTAGAATACCTACCCCATCATACCCTGTGCTAGAAGGCCACTAGAACCATTTCAACTATGTTAGTTTTTCTTGGAAGCCAACAAGTGTTTGCCCAGTTAAGAGCGCGGTAACAATCAGTCACGTTATGTTATAATGATTGTCGATATCTTTAAAAGCCTTGTCAAGTTCCTTTTTGAGTAACACTCACCCCACCCTTAGAGAAATTTATCTGTGGTTCACCTCTTTGAATTACCTCATTGTTGTTCCACATTTACCATAGCCGAAAAACAAACAAACAAACAAAAAGCTTTTTATTAACCAAGTGTTCAGAAGGGGGCGCCACTGTAAACAATGAGAGTTTTCGCTGCCGGGACAATTTTGTGGCAGAAACAGCTGAAAGCAATCGGGTCAGACAGAGCCAAGGGCTGGAGGGATTTTTAAAATGACAAAAACCGAACCTAATCTAACCAAAACAAAAATCAAAACCAATGGCCAAGATTTCAAGTTTGCTACTAAAGGTATGGCATTCTCCTAAGACATGCGAGTGACTTGATCACTTTATTTATATATTTATATTTGAAGAAGAAGGAACTATTTGATGCAGCAAATCCACGTTGGTTAAAAATTACCAGATATGGGGGCTCCTGGGTGGCTCAGTGGTTTAGGCCTCTGCCTTCGGCTCAAGTCATGATTTCAGGATCCTGGGATGGAGCCCCACATTGGGATCTCTGCTCAGCGGGGAGCCTGCTTCCCCCCTCTCTCTCTGCCTCCCTCTCTACCTACTTGTGATCTGTCTGTCAAATGGGTAAATAAGATCTTTAAAAAAAGAATTACTAGATGTGAAATACATCGAGGGTATGGGAAGGAAAATGATTTCACCTGATCTGACTAGGAAGTGGTTGAAGCCTGAATTAAAGTGCTACAAAAAGAGTAGAGACCTGGGAAATATATGGGGTAAAAATCCCTAGAAAAACAGCAATAATAACTGGCTGCTCTTTATTGACCAGATCCTGCGATAGGCAAAGAAGAGCTGGTTTTAGCCAGAGGATGATCTCCGTTTGTCTTCATGATCTGGCATTTCCTGCAAGCCAGGCATGGGGCTCTGCACTAGAGCTGCAAATGCTGGGTCCCTCATTGTCCCTTTTCTCTTCTCAGGGGGACAACGGGCATGTCCATGATGCAGTGTGACAGGCTTTACCACAGGGAGATAATAGACTGCCAAGGGTAGGTGGGAGCTGGGAAAAGCCACTTAGGAACAGATTTTCAGGGGAGGTGATAGACAAGGGCAAAGTGAAGAATGAGGATGAGTGTGTCAAGTTTCAGAGTGCCAGGAGGCAGCACAGTGCATTCGGGAAACTACAGCAAGTTCATGACAACCGACAGCTGATCTGGCAGCATCACCTGGGGATGGAGGCTGAGCCCCGGGGTTAACACTGGGGGTGAGAAGGTTTGTATACTATGGCGAGGAGGTGAGGTACTACACTGTGGGGGCACAGGGAGCTACCGGAGGATTTCAAATATCAGAATCGTAACCATAATAGAGTATTTCATTGCATCCTAGCTTTCATCAAGTGTAAGATGCACTATAGTTTATGTTCGACTAAGAAAGAGAAATGCTGTCAGTTAAAGTAGGATATGTCATCAAGTGCAAGGTGAGTGCCACCTTAAGAGATATTAAAATGGGGGGGGCCAATCTTAGAACAAGTAAATTGTGGTAGTAGAATAATTAAGAATGATCCAACACTTGGATCAACTAAAGAAGTGATTATTGCTTACCATGTGCCCCAAACTATATTAAGTCCTAGAACAAGAGACGTGCTCATCTTGAAGCCTTGCAGCTGTTAGACCCAAGGTACAGAGGGAAGTAGCCAACGACCAGCAGGCCCCAAGTGCCATGTGCAGACTCTAAGAGCAACTGCCTTTGAAAGAGAAAACGGTTGAGAGTGGGCTTTCTGATGTAGAGAATTACTAGCTGGGAAAGTAGCAAAATTGACACAGAATCGGAATTGATGCCCCTACATGACAGAGTTGGTTAAACTTCCCTTTTCAGAGATCTTGAGGCTCCTCAGAAAGGAATTTTTCATTTTGGACCGAACATTCAGGATAAATATGATCTGTTTGAGTTCCTGGTTCTCTCATTAGGACTGTTACTTAGGCTTCACTGGCACAAGGAAAGGGTTTTGATAATCCAGCGTAAATCCTGACAAAAGCAAAGCACGGTTTCTATGAAAAACTAACCCCTCAGAGGAGAGCAACATATAAAGGGCCAGGCCGACCTGACCCTGCAGGATAGGTAAGGTTAGTCTGGCAACAGTGGTAGAGGCGAAGTGCCCCTTTAGGTTGGCATGGACAAAGCCCTCAATCAACTTTCTGTGCCTTTGCGACAGTTATCAGAAGTTCTGGTAAGTCCCCAATTAATGAAAACAGTCTGCTCTGACGCCTGTTGTCCTCGTCGGCTTTTCTCTAAGAACTCTTTTCATCTGTTAGTTTGGTGGTACTGGTGGTTGTATTTTAACGGTTCATGATTATAATATTCACCTTCAGAAGTGTTGTAAATGATTTTGTTTTTGCATATGCTAAAAACCTAAAAAAACATGTTCGAATTGAAGAAGACCTATTCTCAGAGTAGACAACCTTAAAATGTCAGGGGAGAGGAAGCATATTTCCAAATTCTACTTATTAATGCCACTTTGGTCATATGTAAGTGGTTTCTAACTTACGAATGACTTGTATTTTAACAGTTTCTAATCTTGTAAAGATCCCCCCCCCCCCCCACCGCATGTAAGCTACGTGTGGTTAGGTTCCCGGGCTGATCTACAAAAACTGTGTAATCCCTAATGGAACTGAAGGATAATATAAATAAAATGTAATACTTAATAAATGTTACATTTGCATGTTCTCTCAGAAAAATCTCTGTTGTGGGAATGGGACTCCCCACCTCTAAGCCATTGGGAATAGGAACTCCACCTGGGTGAACAGTGGAGGGGCAGTTGTAGCATCACTTCTAACAGAAAACTGTGCTGTCCTGTCTCCCCTCCGGCCCCCCCCCGTCTGTGTCTGGTGCCCTGACTTACGACCTCTGTCCATTCTGATGCCCTGTCGTAAACTTGTCAAAACAGCACCATCCTTCCTTGTGTGTCTCCTCTAGCTTGAGTGGCCTCTTGCGTCCCTCCCCTAAGACAGTGCCTGCATCCTAGAGAGAATATAAGGAGAACATAATTTAAGGGAAGACACAGTACATGGTTAGAACCAAGAAAAATGCGAAGTAATGGAAATATCAGTGCTGAGAAGCCTAGGGGAGGGGCAGGCAGGAAAGAGTTCGTGAAACAGGTAAAAATCTTGAGTTGTGCCTTGAGGTAGCCAATACTTTCCATGGTTTATGTCTCATTAGAATTTTACAAAATCTTGTTAAAGATACTTTTCCTTGGAATGGAAGGGATTTTCATGGTCCGCTGTTGGATTCCACACCAGCCGCTGTGGGGCTCTCCCACTGCCTCCTTGGTGTGCCTCTTCCTCCCGGGGCCTCATAGTGGTGTTGTTTCCCAAGCCTAGCCTTCCTTTGGCCTCCCACTCTTCTCTCGAACCCCCTCCCTGGAGGCAGATTTGCTCTACTCACACAGGCTCCCGTCCCACCTCACCCCCTGCCATCACCATATACCCTCCCTTTTCCATGGCCTGTTTTTATGGCCACTTTGGTCCTGCTCAGCCACAGGCCTGACCTGCCTTTCTGGTCCCAACTCTGAAGCTGTTCTGTGAGATTCTCAGATCACTGAGGGATACGACTATATCTGTCTTCATTGCATCCCTGTAGGCTGCCACAATACTGACGTCCAGGAGGTGTTTCAAAATGTTGATGGAGTGAATTAATTCACCTTCCTGTGGAATTTTTGTGATCTGCCTACTTCATTCTAGTTGTTTCTGTTAACCTTTGTTTTGGCCCTAATTCCTAATTATCTCTTTATTCATTAGCTTCTGGACATGTTTCTCTACCTCTGTGCTCTGCCTTTTTCTGGTCTTCTGTTCTTCATTCTTGATTCCTGGTATTTCCATACCCACATTTCATCATCATGCATCAGTGCTTTGACATTCTTTCGTTCTCCAAAATATGCAGAATCTAAAGACTTCATCTCAGTGAAGTTGGCCCTCCATTCCTATTTCTGCTTCTCTCCAGAAGGAAGCCTGCAGTGCACATGGCTGTGTGCCTGTCTGACCCTGCCCCTGAGTGTGTGTGCACTTACATCTGCTCCCCATCCCCTCCCCACCTCGGCAGCTGTGTACACATGGCTTTCAGAGTCCGATTCGAGCCCCGTCGCATTTCCAGACTCTCCTGTACTTTGCTTCATATTATCTGTTCTCCATTCTAAGCCCCCTCATCCCCATAACTTTCACTGTATATGTCATTCTTCTTCTAGCCATGCGACCCTGCCTTCGTGTCATTATGCCCCCAGGTCATGAGTCCCCTCAACAGTAACTGTGTCTGGTATATCATGTTTTTTTTTTTTGTCAATATCTGCATAGTACTGGTGCACAGGTATTAATTTCTGTGGAATTGAATGAGATGTAGGAAATTGATAATGTGACAAAACAATGTCTGTAATACATTTTCTTTATTATTCTTTTAAAGAGTCTCAGGTCATCAGTCAGTGAAGGAATTCGGGCAGTAGATGAACGAATGTGTAAACAAGAGGACATAAGGAAGAAAAAGGTACCCTCCAGTAGATTTCTTATGCTGCATGCCAGTTGAAGCCCTCTCCTCTTGTCTCCGCGAACTTGTCAGCACTATTCAGCTTTTTTTCTTTTTTTTTTTAATTTAGCTTTTTTTCAAAGCTCTCACGCATGTGCATTTTATGCATTATGTCACGTTATCTACCTGAAATAAGAAGACAGAATTTCAGAGGTACCCACACGATCTCAAGATCACCCACTTTTTCCAGAACAAGAAACAGTGATAACTGTTGTCAGTGCAGCGCTTGACAGTTAATGACTGTATAAATTGTCAGCGGCCCTGTAAAGAAAATAGGCCTATATTAGAGACTAGGGGAGAAGTGGGCTTTCCAAAGCAAACTCAGGATTCTGCCATAGGTTTGCTGTTATTTTCTGATCCTGTGTTCTTTATGTTCTGGTGTTCACTTTAATTTTTTCAATTCCCAGTAGTTAGCATGCGGTGTTGGCTTAGTTTCAGGTGTGTGAGACAGGCAATGGCTCTGTACATCTGAGGGCTCACCCCGGGAGTGTGCCCCTTAGTGCTATCTCCAGTTCCAAGTGTCCCCGATATCATTCATGAGCATAACGATGTAGGGGCACAGCGGGCATTGGGAGTCTGGGCTTCTGACTCTCGCCTGCTGCTCTGTACAATGTTTTCTATGTGTATTATTAGCATATTTGTTAAAATCTCAGTGGGGAGAAGCCTGTTTGAGGGACCTTCTGTTTAATTCGCCTCTGGATCTCCTCACAGCTTTTGTCCAAAGAATGCTTGTCGTGCGCTTCCAGACAAAACAGTAAGCTTTGTGAGAGCAGGGTGTATTTCTTGCTTTATTTTCTCGTGCCCCCCCACCCCCCGTCGGAATGAATATCGAGCTCCCAGGGGTGTTCATTATTATTATTATTTATTGAATGGATGACTTTGTATTTTTTTGTTCTTTAAGGATGAGAGTTTTCATAATGTCCCTCAACCTCTTTGATAATATTTGTAGTGTAAAATGTCTTTAATGATTTGGTGCTTGGGCATATAGGTATATGCACATGTAAACTGAGAGGGCCAGTACAATCGGAAGCCAAAGTTAAAACATGAATAAAGGGCCATAAGAAAACAAATGGAGGGGCGCCTGGTGGCTCAGTTGGTTAAACGTCCGACTCTTGATTTTGGCTCAGGTCATGATCTCAGGATCATGAGATTGAGCCCCGCATTGAGCTCTGTGCTCAGCAGGATGTCTGCTCGAGATTCTCTCTCTCCCTCTGCCCCTCCCCTGCACGCGCACATGCAGTCTCTCTCTCTCTCAAATAAACAAATCTTTTTTAAGAAAATAGGAAAGAAATGCCCATAGAAAGATTCAGGATGGGGAAAAAAAGAAATAAGAGTATAGAATATGAGAAAGCAAAGTCTAGGGTTTGTTTTTTTTTTTCCTCTATAAACTTGCAATAGAATATGGAAGTATGCTTATTCTAGAACTAAGATTTGCATTCTTGAGAATTCTGTGTTTCATAGAAATATTCAAAATATAGCATGCCCTATATATTTGAAGTTAACTTTTGGTCTTATATTTTCCTGCATTTAGCATGGGAAATAAAGATGATTAAGAGTAAAGATGGTGACGTTTTTTGTTTGCTTAATTTTTATTTTTATAGATGTGTGTGTTGAGGCTTATACAAGTTATTTGATCAGTGGAAAAGATTGAAAAAATCTTAAATTCACAAAGTTCGAAAGAAACCTCTGCACTAGAAGCAAGCAGGTAAGCATTTTTTTTTTAACTAAGTAGCACATAAATTAATACTTCACATCCAATCTAATTAGGCGGGGACGGCTTAGTTAGAATTCATTTCTGAACAAGAAGAAAATCCAGGTTTGTGGCTAGAATGTAGCTCCAGGAGAGTGGAGAGCATGAAATGGTAAAATCTATAACACGTTCCTATAAACGCTTTGGTTATAGACCACAGTTCCAACACGTCATTATGCTTGCAGTGTAAAAGTATATTTGGAATCACCTTCCCTGAGGACTAGCAAAGTCCTGTTGAACTTTAAAGCATACCTACCATTCATCTTGGTTTTTCACCATCTCATTTTTTTTCCTAGACATGCCCAGAGTATTACCATTGATGTATTTTGCACCAGCATTATATTATTATGAAACATTATAGGACATATCCAGTTGAAATTTACAAACAGGAAAGGAAAAACTTATGAAATAGGAAAAAGATGATGGCTCTCTTTGTTACACTGTGATTGTCTTGTTCCCTTCCTGGTGTGAATTTTCAATCATCCAGGGTAGATGAGTGACTCAGAAAATGAGTAGTTAGGTCCTGTCAGCACTGTGAGACGCACAGTGGTGCAGTGGGAGTAGCCGGGGCTGGTCCTACACATACCAGCTGGGCTGCCTGCGTCAAGGTCGCCTGGTGCCCTGATTGCTCTGTTGTGTGACGCTAACAGTCCCTCCCCTTGCAGGCGGAGTTAGGTTTCTAAATTTTAGGAATTAAGGTTTTAGATTTGGAAGGAACTTGAGAGACCATATGCTCCGCATGTCTCATGATGGAGATTAAGAACGGACACATCCCAAAGGAAGCGATTCTCTGGTCCTAGGTCTCTGTCCCCTTTCACATCAAGGCATTCAACTAAGTGGTCAGCCTCCACTGTGCTTGTGTCTCTAGCCCGTTGCACTCGTGCTTCTGCCCCGTTCGTCCACACTTAGCAGACAGTCTGCACGCAGCCCTTCTGCAGCCCATGTGTCTCCAGCGGCTCTGCTTCACTGCGGCCCTTGGCAGCGCCTGCAGCCCCTCCAGCCATGTCCACGTTCGGCCCCTGGGGAGCTGGCCCTCCAGTGTTCTTCCCGTCTTTGCTGTTGCTGCTGTGCTCATCGGATAGAAACACCTCAGTGAGCTCTGTGTCTACAATCCTGTCCCTTTGCAACACTGTCCTTGATAAACAGACATTGTGCACTTTCTTGCTCAGAATTACCTTGGAGGACTTTTTTCTCCAGAAGAGCAGCTCTGAGCTCTAGAGTCAGGAAAGCCAGAGCAGCGTCAGTGCACAGTAAATCCATCATGCTCTGCCAGGCCCAGAAATGCCGAGAAAAGGATAAATAGAAAATGCACATGGGATCAGTCAGTAGAGGTTGGGATTAGGCTTCTGCATTGGTCGTGCCAAGCGCTTGCCTTCCCTCCACACCAGTTCTGATGCTCTGGGATGGGGCACACCATGGCAGGTCTCCAGCTATTTTGGGTTTTCTTACAGTGTGTTTCCTTACTACCTGACTGCCCATCCTCAGATGTAGATGAGCCCAGCAGGGGCTTTGGGGCCTTTGTTGTGTGTTTTTTTTTCTTTCACTGTTCGACTTCCTTTTGAATGGGGTTGACGCTTTCTAATGTGGGGGGCAAGAGGGAAGTGTATCCAGTCCACTTGATGGCAGATGCACTGTGAGTGATTTCTCACCAGCTCCCGGAGCACCGAGCTTGCTCTTTCTGCCGTTGGGTAAATTTAAACTTGGAGTCCGCTGCTCTGAGCGATTTCCCAGGTTGCTGCTAGGCGGTCAGTTTTAGCTGATTGAGGAGACAGCAGTAGTTGGTACTGGGGAGGTACTTGGGAGGGAGAATGAGGCAGGCAGAGAAGAAGAGGGGGCTTCGGGTATGAACGGTAGGACAGGGCAAGAGAGAGGAGGGGGGGGACACCTGGGTGGCTCAGTTGGTTAGGCAGCTGCCTTCGGCTCGGGTCATGATCCCAGTGTCGTGGGATCGAGTCCCACATCGGGCTCCTTGCTTGGCAGGGAGCCTGCTTCTCCCTCTGCCTCTGCCTGCCTCTCTGTCTGCCTATGCTCGCTCACTCTCTCTCCTCTATCCCTGACAAATAAATAAATAAAATATTTAAAAAAAAAGAGAGAGAGGAGGGGGTTAGAGAATGGGAGAAGAAGGGAGAAGAAGGGCACAAATGGGAGAGCCCGAGGAACGTGGAGGAATCATGCAGTTGTACCCACACTGACCTAAAATAGCTCCATCCCCTTGCCTGGGCCCTGTGGCCCGGGCCAGGCTGCGTCGGTGGCTTCTACGACCTCCCCGCTCCTCACCCCTTGCACTGGGGCCTGCTGCACAGACAGTTTGTCATGAAAATTGATGGCGTTCAGGTGCAGGTGCCTGAGCGCTGTAAGGCATGTGGGGCGGTGGGGGTGGCAGGTTTTTAACTTTGGGAATTACATTTCTCTAATTGTCTCTATTAGCCCTCACTGGACTAGACAGATTTTGGAGAGAATTGCCACAGAATTTAACCAGTTACACTTTCATGCTGTTCAGAGCAAAGGCATGTCTCTTCTGGACAAAGTAAGACCAGCAAGTGTTGGTTTCGATTTTCAATTTGCTGTTTGAGAATTTCCTGGATGATTTTGGTTTGACCTAGCATTGCCACTGATAATTGCTACTCTACAGGATTTTGAAGCTAGCTTTGAATATTTTTTTTTTCAGTGTCTCCTGCTTGGGACCCTGCTTCCATTATGTCACACTAGATAGATTTTGTGTAAAGACACAAGCGTAGTCTCCAAACTATGCAAGTAAAATTAATTCTGAATTTCATGTAACTTGACACATCATATGATGTAGTCAGAGTTCATTTATCCAAAGCCCTTGACTGGGTTTAAATGCACGTTTGTCAGATTTACTCCGTAGCTTAAGAGGCAAATAACTTTTTGTCATTCCGTAATTGTCTAAACTTCACTTTGATGAAGCCGACTTACTTTCAAAGAAATCATAGGGAGGGGACGCCTCAGTGGCTCAGTCAGTTGAGCTACTGCCTCTGGCTTAGGTCATGATCCGAGGGTCCTGGGATTGAGTCCCACCTTGGGCTCCTTGCTTGGCAGGAAGCCTGCTTCTCTTTCTGCCTGTGTCTCCTTGTGTGCTTGTGCTCTCTCTCGACAAATAAATAAATAAAAACCTTTAAAAAAAAAGAAAGAAAGCAATCATGGGGAGAAGAGATTCATTGTTATTCTCTAGGAAATGTTGGGATTTTAATCTTACATATATTCTGGTAGAATTAGAGGCTCGCTTTATATATATAACACATATGTATATAAATTATACACATATATTTGAGCTTTTAGAAACTGTGGTACCTGGACCTTCTTTCCTGGTCTCTCTGTTCTTGCAGCGTATAGCCCACATTACGGCCATGCTGCAGCAGTCCCTGGGAGGCCTGCTGCTAGAAGGGCTTCAGACTTCCAATGTGGACATCATACGGCACTGCCTCCAGACTTACGCTACAATTGACAAGACATGGGATGCAGAGGCGTTAGTCGGTCAAGTACTGGTGAAATCATACATGGATGAGGTTTGTGCCCCCATGCACCTCATTCCACAAACACAGAGCATCTAATCTGGCTTCGTTTCTTGACTGGGTACGAGAGAGCTCAGGGCTCTTCCTTGAAGATGCTCTTTGTTCCTGCTCTTCTGGTTGTAAGAAAAGGTTGGTCCCGCTTGGTGCCCATCAGCATGGCAGGAATCAGGCATGCGCTCTGGTCTCTTCCAGTGATGCCATAACTCAGGGATCATCTTAATTTAGTAGGGGTGAGGGACTTGCCTAGGAAGAAGGTACGGATCAGAACATTTTCAGGTCAATTTCCATTTCCATAAGTTATACGTTAATGAAGTTGCCGAAAAGCGTGACCCCACCAAGGCGCCCGTGCCCACTGGAGGAGCTGGAAGACAGCTCTGTGCGCAGGGAAAGTCTGTGAGGGGAAGCGTCTTTGCAGAATTGATGTGGCCTAAGTCTTGAAGACCATGGGGGAGTTTGCCAGGCTAGGAAGGTGGGAGGGAGGGAATATTCAAAGATAAAGGGCTTTGAAGGGCGAGTTAGCGGGGTAGTACCTTAAGTCCAGAACTTGGTTACCCAGTGTTCTTGACCTATAAGGATACAGTAAAATACAGGGAGTCAGTGTATCCTGCCTCTGAGCGGCCGGAGTATGGGCTGCACCATGTGAGGCCGCCAGCAATCAGCAGCTTCCAACTTAGAGAGCGTCGGTTTCATCTAGTTCAAGCGGACAGAAGTCATGAAGCCAGTCTCAGCGTTTGAGGGCTTTCTTCCAGTCACCTGCCAGTTCGAGTGTTCTTTCTGTCTGGTAAGTATAAAGCTACCCACCATGACTTCAGGATGAAAGGCTTCCAGTTTTAAAACGAGACAGTATCCCAGTGATAGAAGTGAAATTGAAGGATTAATTTCAGTAATCTTCTCAGCTTCATTAAGACTACTAAAAGTAAATGATCTGTCAGTTCTTTGTATGTATCCTATTATAGTTCATAGCTCTCTCTGTGGGGGTGAAAAAGATCACATTATTCTTTGTCACTAAATGAAAATATTTTAGTTATTTAATTTATGCCCTTTTCATTGAACTGAATCTAATATGCTAAATTAGGGAAGTACTTTACGTTTCCGTGTCATTAAATGAACTGTGGCCACGTTTGTATTTTAAGTTTGCATGCTTGTCATTCACCTCCTGCAACTCAGCCTCACCAAAAAAAATTAAATACTAAAGCAAAATAAGATGTGTTTTCTTCCATCACTTTCCATCTCAGCCCTTTCCCTGTTCTGGAGACGGTAGAGGATAAGGCCAGGGTGAAGATGATACAGAGCTGTTGTCTGCAGATACAGTATTTCGCTTTTAAGCTCAGAAGAGAAGCAGATGGGTGTGTGTGATGTTTTAGCTTCAGGCCAGTCTCTGTCCCTCAGCCTCTGTGTCCCCCAGGGTTGGAGCAGTATTCCCAAATCCCGGGACCTAGATTTTCATGCCATTGTTACTTACCTCCTGTTTAGAAAGCATACTGAGTGGGGAGGAGGAAGGACGAAGTGCATTTTTAAGGTTTACACGATTCTTTTCTCTGTAGTGTATAGTTCATACTTCTCTTTTAGGTGCTTTAAAAACAAACAAAAACACAAACAAACAAACAAACAAATAAATAAATAAAAATAAAATGCTCTTCCTTCTGCTAGGTGATTGTAGAGCAGATCGTTGAGTCTCATCCAGACGGCCTGAAGATCATGTATGCTAATAAGCTCCTGGAGTTCGTTCCTCACCACTGCCACCTTCTTCGAGAGGTCACAAGAGGAGCCATCTCAAGGTGACGTAAAATGCTGTGTATGCACCTGAGCTCAGTTTAGTGACCACCTGTCACCTCCTCATGTGCCGCTGATCCCTGGCTGTCCTATCTGACCCGGGAACGTGGGAACGTGTGCTCTTCCCTATTTGTTACCAGTGCTGTAAGGCAGGTGTCACTTGCCTGGGTTTACAGGGAAGGGAATGAAGAGTGGGGACGAATCTCAATGGTGACATTTGTGTGACTCCAGAGCCTCTGCTTTTCTCTTGTCTATACTGTCTCCTTAACCAGGCTCAACATCAAAATTGGTTTCCTTCCATTATTGTGATGTCATCATCGGTCTAGCAATACCAATTCATTTTAATTCAACACGTTTTATACTGATGGCAATTAAAGTCATGAACGGTTTTCCCTCCCTCTCTTATTTCATTTCCATGGCTTTCCAGTTCTGCTTCATGAATATCCCATTACCTTCCACCATCTCCGTCATCCCAGTCCAGACCTTTGTTGCCTTTTGTTCGAGGGTAGCGGGCTCTCCCCACCTGGTCTCCCAGTTCCACCTGTCCCTCTTCATTGCAGCCCTCAGCTGTCCCACCTGCCCAGAGCTCTTCAGCCTTCCTGAGTCGCTCGTGGCTTCTCATCGCCCACAGAAGAGCATCCAGTCTTCCTGGCGTAACCTGTGACCGTTGGTGCTTGAGTCCTAGTGGTTCTCTGCTGTAGAACTTTCTACTGTGGAACTTTCCCCCATACCACTATGGTTCCTGGCCAGACAGGAGCACTTGACCTTCCCTAACACACCTGGTACAGAAGATCCCTGACTTCACCTTGGTTCAGTTTATGGTTTTTTGACTTTTTATAATAGTGCAGAAGTGATATGCATTTAGTTTGGATCTTTTCCCAGGCTGGCGATCTACAGTAGGGTCCTCTTTTGTAATGCTGGGCAGGGGCAGCGAGCACAGCCCCCAGGCAAACCACGTGATCACGAAGGTCAGCAACCAACACACTTGAACCGTCCTGTTCTGGCTTTCAGTGCAGTGTTCAGTAAGTTACATGAGATACCAGACACTTTATTGTGAAATAGGCTTTGTGTTAGAGGATTTTGCCCAACTGTGCAATACTGTAAGTGTTCTCAAGACATTTAAGTTTGGCGGGGCTAAGCTCTGATGTTCAGTCACTTAGGTGTTTTCCATGCATTTTCAACTAAAGAGATTTCCAGCTGAACAATGGGTTTATTAGAAGCTGAGGCCGTCATAAGCCGAGGAACATCTGTCTATACTGTGCACCTCTGTGTTTTCCTTCATTGCTTCCTGTCTCTTATTCCTTTGTCTTTCTGTTGATCTGTCACTCCACATGAAGCTCCAGTCAAATACAAATTCTTTTTTTTTTTAGGTTATTTATTTATTTACTTATTAGAGAAAGCATAAGCAGAGGGGGAGGCAAAGAGTGAAGCAGGCTCCCCACTGAGCAGGGAGCCCGATGTGGAACTCAATCCCAGGACCCTGAGATCATGACCTGAGCCACCCAAGCGCCCCTAGGCTATGGTTATTTCAAGAAAAAGTCCTATTTGTGAATTCTTCATCTAGTGAAGATGAATTAAAATCAGAAAGTCAACTCTGCCACCTTTAAAAACCCAGGAACAGAAAAAAATTCCACGAGCAGGTATAACCCTATCCACAATAAATCACTTTCAATCCAGTTCTGAAAACTAATACAGAGTAGGAAGAAAGCATTACAGTAAATTTTTGTTTTCATTAATCAAGCTGGAAAATAACGGGCCTTACATGAATGCCCTTTAGGAAGACAGTTCTTATAGTTTTATGTTGATAGAAACTCACATTACATTTGAAATGCATGTTAAAACCATGACTGTAGATTAACTACCACTTTCAGTCATCAGAAGATGAAAAATGGTCAAGAGTCACCCAAACTGAATCCTGGTTCCTCCTGGAAAATGTGTTCCTAAATATTTTCCCCCTGAACTACTGTGCTCTTTCTGTATCTTACACAGCAGACATTGCGATGCACAAACACATCCAGAAGGCCTTTGAGGGCTGACAGCCTGCTGGAACAATGAGGAATTCACCTGGGTTTCTGCCTTTCTGCCGGGCCCAGAAAGTTCTGGGTAACCCAGGTGACGTGTCATGAGAATACATGTGTAGCTCACACCATATGTATTATCTCCTCAGGGTAGACACCAAAATCCATGTTCGTATATGAAAATCCGAGATGCGTACAGAAATCAAGAGTGATTCTGTCATATTGAAAGAAAAACACACTGTTGCGCTGCCACATGCCTCGTTTCTCCTTGAGTGACTGCAGGAAGTAGCGATTGCAGTCAGAAATCTCAGAAAGAAAAATTAGAGTAAGGGCAACACCTGAAGTTTATTCCTGAAAATACTTGGAGAATGACTGTGACCAATAAACCAGGGCTTAGTTCATGAGACTATGTCAATGAGCTTATACCATCCCATGTCCTGGTCAAACCCTCATGTCTGGGAGATGGAGGGACGTCTTCATCTTCCAGAGCTACTATTAGGGAAAAAGGTGGAGACAATACTGACTGAGTCCCTACTTCAGCAGGAGAGCCAAAAACACCTTGCCCCTCCATAATCCCAAATGAAAATAAACATCTCGGGGCGCCTGGGTGGTTTAAGCTTCTGCCTTTGGCTGGGATCGAGCCCCACGTCGGGCTCTTTGCTCAGCGGGGAGCCCACTTCCCTCCTTCTCTCTCTGCCTGCCTCTCTGCCTACTTGTGATCTCTGTCTGTCAAATAAATGAAATAAATAAAATCTTTAAAAAAGAAAAGAAAAGAAACATTTCATTTTACTAGTGTGCAGCAGTGACTATGCAGGAGAAATTATTATTATTTTATTATTAGATGATATATTATTATTATTATTATTATTATTATTATTATTATACTATATTGTTAACCTTTTGAATTCGGACACCTAAAATTTTAAATAAAATATGAAGGCCTTTTTTTTTAAGATTTTATTTATTTGAAAGACAGAGATCACAAGTAGGCAGAGAGACAGGCAGAGAGGGGGAAGCAGGCTCCCCACTGAACAGAGAATCCGATGCAGGACTTGATCCCAGGACCCTGGGATCATGACCTGAGCCGAAGGCAGCGGCTTAACCCACTGAGCCACCCAGGCGCCCCATGAAGGCTTTTTTTAAAGAACAAAAACTTCAGACTATATCTTTATCCTATCAGTTCCCACTACAACTGGCTTCTGTCTTGGCCAACATTTAGCCATTCAGATAAAGTCCGTATTTAGTGCTTCGTGTGTATGCATGTGTAAAATAAGCGGACAGTCATAAATCTTTAAGATTGTGTATAATAACCGTGAAATAAGGATTCTTGATACGCAAGGTCTCGTCTGGGGAAAACAGCTGGAGAACAGTATGCAGTTTTCAAATGACGAAGGGGAAATACGCATTCAGTTATGAGAAAGGGAAGGAGAACAAGACCAAATAATAATAAAAGGGAAAAAAGCTTTTTCTGCCATCTTTCCGTGCCGCAGTAACAGTGTGAACAAATGTCCCACAGATGCCCTCAAGAACATTAACACTGCTGAAAGGGGGGGCGAAGGCCAGGTTCTTAGGAGGCCCTGCACCAAAGTCATCGTCCCGTTTCCTCACTGTGATGACGAAGCATGAGTACATTGGCAAATTTGAAATTATTGATGACCACAGAGCTGGGAAAACTGCTGTGAACCTCACGGGCAAGTTAAACAAGTGTGGCATGACCAGCCCTAGACTTGTATAACTGAAAGATCTAGAAAAGTGGCAGAATATTTCCATCCCCTCAGTTTGGTTTCACTGCATGGAAAAATTCTTCTGGCATCATGCACCATGAAGAAGGAAGAATCCAGGCAGGAGGGAAAATCCTGGGATTCCTTTTTCCTAGAAATATAATATACATGGCACGTGAAATGCTACAATGGGGAAAAAAAAAGGAAAATAAATTACAGTCAACTAATGTTTGACAAGGGTGCCAAACAATTCAATGGGGGTAAGAACAGTATTTTACTCCCAAGCAGCCACATGCAAATAATGAAACAGGAGTCCTGCCTCACACCATACAGAGAAAATAACCCCAAATGCATCAAAGACATAAGTGTAAGCATTAAAATGATAAAGTTCGGGATGCCTGGGTAGCTCAGTTGGTTGGACGGCTGCCTTCTGCTCAGGTCATGATCCCGGAGTTCCCGGATTGAGTCCTGCATCAGGCTCCAAGCTCCACAGGGAGTCTGCTTCTCCCTCTGACCTTCTCCTCGCTCATGCTCTCTCTCATTGTCTCTTTCTCAAATAAATAAAATCTTTTAAAAAATAAAAATAAAGTAAAATGATAAAGTTTTCAGAAGAAAACACAAAGGTAAATGTTAGTGGTCTTGAATCTAACAACGGCTCCTCAGCCAAACACCAAAGTACAAGCAACTTAAAAAAAATAATAAACAAATAAATGGGACTCAACCAAAATATCCCAGTTTTGTGCTTCCAAGGACCCCATTGACAAAGTCAAAAGACAAGCCACTAAATGGGAGAAAATATTTGCAGGTCATATATAAGGAACATGCATTCAGACTGTGTGAAGAATTCTTACAACTCAAATAAAAAGACAACCAAGTTAAGAAATGAGCAAAGAGGGGCGCCTGGGTGGCTCAGTGGGTTAAGCTGCTGCCTTCCGCTCAGGTCTTGAACTCAGAGTCCTGGGATCGAGCCCCGTGCTTTCTGCTCAGCAGGGAGCCTGGTTCTTCCTCTCTCTCTGCCTGCCTCTCTGCCTGCTTGTGATCTCTCTCAATAAATCTCTCTCAAATAAATAAATAAAATCTCTTAAAAAATGAGCAAAGAACTTGAATATACATTTCTCTAATATTCAAATGTATACATTAATATATAAATGTATATATAAATATATTTTACATGATCATATATTTATATAAACATATTTACGTAAATATATTTACATTCTTAAATATGTATTTAAATATAAATAAAATATGAAATATATAATATATATTTAAAGATACATATAAGGTATATATAAAATATATGGGACAATAAGCACGTGAAAATATGCTCAACATCACTAATCACTCGGGAAATGCAAATCAAAACCATGGTGAGATACCACCTCCCACCCACGTGGATGGCTACTATCAAAAACCCCAAAAGCAGGTGTTGGAAGGATGTGAAGAGCTGGAACCTGTAAATTGCTGGTGGGCTTGGAAAATGGCACAGCCACATTAGAAATGGTTTAGTAGCTCCTCAAAATGCAAAACACAGAGTTGCCATATGACACACCAATATCACTCCTGTGTATAGAGCCAAGAAAAAACTATGCCCACACAAACACTTGTGCATGAAGGTTTAGGGTTTATTCGTAATAGCGAAAAGGTGAGAACAACCCTGATGTTCATCAACTGATGAAGAGATAAATAAAATGTGATCCATCCAGCCTGTGGAATATTATTCAGCCTTGAAAAGGAATAGAATTTTGATATGTGCCACGACACAGAGGAGCCTTGAAAACATTCTGCTGATTGAGAGAAGTCAGTCACAGAAGACCACGTATTGCATAATTTGATTTATATGGAATTTCCAAAATAGCTAAATCTACAGAGACCGAAAGTAGATTAGTGGTTGCCTAAGACTGGTGGTGATGGCTAAAGTTTTCTTTTGAGGATAATGAAAAAGTGTAGGTAGTTCAGTATAGTATAGTTAAATATAGTGAAAGCCATTAAATTGTCCACATTAGATGGTGAGTGGTATGGCCTGTGAATTATATCTCAATTAAGCTGTCATCGAAAAATGCAAAGAACTTCTCTATTTATCAAGTACAAAAAGAATGAACTTGATTAAAAACATCAAAAATGGGGAAAATAAAAACAAAATAAGATGGGAGGAATAAAATTATGACTGTTTATCATTAATTTAAATGTGTACAGACTGACTTTTTCTATTAAAGCGCCTATCAGGAGGTTACAGATCCACGCTGTTCAAGAAACATACTTAAAATGCAAAAGGGATTGAGAATGTATCAGGTGAGGAGATACCATGCAAAAGAGAAAGCCGGAATGGCAAAATTCATCGCAGACAAGTTGGGTCTAAAGTTATAGGTACTAAGATGAAGAGGGACATTTTTAAAGGCAGAGTTTGGAAAGAAGATGTAAAAGGTATAAGCAGGTATACATCTAACAACATAATACCTGAAGACTCTAAAAATGCAATAACAAGGTAAAATTTTAGCTTTTCAAATGGGAGTATCTACTAGAAGGAGGGAAAAACAAGGACACACAGAAAATAGACATCCTGGGGCGCCTGGGTGGCTCAGTGGGTTAAAGCCTCTGCCTTCGTTCGGCTCAGGTCATGATCCCAGGGTCCTAGGATCGAGCCCCACATCGGTCTCTCTGCTCTGCGGGGAGCCTGCTTCCTCCTCTCTCTCACTCTCTGCCTGCCTCTCTGCCTACTTGTGATCTCTGTCTGTCAAATAAATAAATAAAATCTTTAAAAAAAAAAAAGAAAATAGACTACCTTATTTCCCTCGGAAAACATTTCTTTCTTACACCTAAGGAAAGCCATATTTGTAAAGATTAATTGCATACTAGGCAACAAAGGAAACCTTTACAAGCCTTCCAAATTAAAGATTTAAAGAACAGTTCTTTGATCACAATCCAGTAGAATCAGAATAAGATAACCTGGTAACAAAAAATTGAAACTACATACAAGTTAAGAAATACAGTCTTCAGTCAAAGAAGAAATCATAAGACGACTGAAGAAAATCTTGAAAGCAATGGAAAGGAGACTATTTCATACCAAAACTTACAGAAGACACCAGAAGTTATACTCTAAGGAGACTTTAGTGTCAAATGTCTTCAATTTCAAACATTTTTTTAAATAAAAGAAAGTACTCATTTAAACCCATGAAAAAATCTTAAATTCACAAAGTTCGAAAGAAACCTCTGCACTAGAAGCAAGCAGGTAAGCATTTTTTTTTAACTAAGTAGCACATAAATTAATACTTCACATCCAATCTAATTAGGCGGGGACGGCTTAGTTAGAATTCATTTCTGAACAAGAAGAAAATCCAGGTTTGTGGCTAGAATGTAGCTCCAGGAGAGTGGAGAGCATGAAATGGTAAAATCTATAACACGTTCCTATAAACGCTTTGGTTATAGACCACAGTTCCAACACGTCATTATGCTTGCAGTGTAAAAGTATATTTGGAATCACCTTCCCTGAGGACTAGCAAAGTCCTGTTGATCTTTAAGGCATACCTACCATTCATCTTGGTTTTTCTCCATCTCATTTTTTTTCCTAGACATGCCCAGAGTATTACCATTGATGTATTTTGCACCAGCATTATATTATTATGAAACAGTATAGGACATATCCAGTTGAAATTTACAAACAGGAAAGGAAAAACTTATGAAATAGGAAAAAGATGATGGCTCTCTTTGTTACACTGTGATTGTCTTGTTCCCTTCCTGGTGTGAATTTTCAATCATCCAGGGTAGATGAGTGACTCAGAAAATGAGTAGTTAGGTCCTGTCAGCACTGTGAGACGCACAGTGGTGCAGTGGGAGTAGCCGGGGCTGGTCCTACACATACCAGCTGGGCTGCCTGCGTCAAGGTCGCCTGGTGCCCTGATTGCTCTGTTGTGTGACGCTAACAGTCCCTCCCCTTGCAGGCGGAGTTAGGTTTCTAAATTTTAGGAATTAAGGTTTTAGATTTGGAAGGAACTTGAGAGACCATATGCTCCGCATGTCTCATGATGGAGATTAAGAACGGACACATCCCAAAGGAAGCGATTCTCTGGTCCTAGGTCTCTGTCCTCTTTCACATCAAGGCATTCAACTAAGTGGTCAGCCTCCACTGTGCTTGTGTCTCTAGCCCGTTGCACTCGTGCTTCTGCCCCGTTCGTCCACACTTAGCAGACAGTCTGCACGCGGCCCTTCTGCAGCCCGTGTGTCTCCAGCGGCTCTGCTTCACTGCGGCCCTTGGCAGCGCCTGCAGCCCCTCCAGCCATGTCCACGTTCGGCCCCTGGGGAGCTGGCCCTCCAGTGTTCTTCCCGTCTTTGCTGTTGCTGCTGTGCTCATCGGATAGAAACACCTCAGTGAGCTCTGTGTCTACAATCCTGTCCCTTTGCAACACTGTCCTTGATAAACAGACATTGTGCACTTTCTTGCTCAGAATTACCTTGGAGGACTTTTTTCTCCAGAAGAGCAGCTCTGAGCTCTAGAGTCAGGAAAGCCAGAGCAGCGTCAGTGCACAGTAAATCCATCATGCTCTGCCAGGCCCAGAAATGCAGAGAAAAGGATAAATAGGAAATGCACATGGGATCAGTCAGTAGAGGTTGGGATTAGGCTTCTGCATTGGTCGTGCCAAGCGCTTGCCTTCCCTCCACACCAGTTCTGATGCTCTGGGACGGGGCACACCATGGCAGGTCTCCAGCGATTTTGGGTTTTCTTACAGTGTGTTTCCTTACTACCTGACTGCCCATCCTCAGATGTAGATGAGCCCAGCAGGGGCTTTGGGGCCTTTGTTGTGTGTTTTTTTTTCTTTCACTGTTCGACTTCCTTTTGAATGGGGTTGACGCTTTCTAATGTGGGGGGCAAGAGGGAAGTGTATCCAGTCCACTTGATGGCAGATGCACTGTGAGTGATTTCTCACCAGCTCCCGGAGCACCGAGCTTGCTCTTTCTGCCGTTGGGTAAATTTAAACTTGGAGTCCGCTGCTCTGAGCGATTTCCCAGGTTGCTGCTAGGCGGTCAGTTTTAGCTGATTGAGGAGACAGCAGTAGTTGGTACTGGGGAGGTACTTGGGAGGGAGAATGAGGCAGGCAGAGAAGAAGAGGGGGCTTCGGGTATGAACGGTAGGACAGGGCAAGAGAGAGGAGGGGGGGGACACCTGGGTGGCTCAGTTGGTTAGGCAGCTGCCTTCGGCTCGGGTCATGATCCCAGTGTCGTGGGATCGAGTCCCACATCGGGCTCCTTGCTTGGCAGGGAGCCTGCTTCTCCCTCTGCCTCTGCCTGCCTCTCTGTCTGCCTATGCTCGCTCACTCTCTCTCCTCTATCCCTGACAAATAAATAAATAAAATATTTAAAAAAAAAGAGAGAGAGGAGGGGGTTAGAGAATGGGAGAAGAAGGGAGAAGAAGGGCACAAATGGGAGAGCCCGAGGAACGTGGAGGAATCATGCAGTTGTACCCACACTGACCTAAAATAGCTCCATCCCCTTGCCTGGGCCCTGTGGCCCGGGCCAGGCTGCGTCGGTGGCTTCTACGACCTCCCCGCTCCTCACCCCTTGCACTGGGGCCTGCTGCACAGACAGTTTGTCATGAAAATTGATGGCGTTCAGGTGCAGGTGCCTGAGCGCTGTAAGGCATGTGGGGCGGTGGGGGTGGCAGGTTTTTAACTTTGGGAATTACATTTCTCTAATTGTCTCTATTAGCCCTCACTGGACTAGACAGATTTTGGAGAGAATTGCCACAGAATTTAACCAGTTACACTTTCATGCTGTTCAGAGCAAAGGCATGTCTCTTCTGGACAAAGTAAGACCAGCAAGTGTTGGTTTCGATTTTCAATTTGCTGTTTGAGAATTTCCTGGATGATTTTGGTTTGACCTAGCATTGCCACTGATAATTGCTACTCTACAGGATTTTGAAGCTAGCTTTGAATATTTTTTTTTTCAGTGTCTCCTGCTTGGGACCCTGCTTCCATTATGTCACACTAGATAGATTTTGTGTAAAGACACAAGCGTAGTCTCCAAACTATGCAAGTAAAATTAATTCTGAATTTCATGTAACTTGACACATCATATGATGTAGTCAGAGTTCATTTATCCAAAGCCCTTGACTGGGTTTAAATGCACGTTTGTCAGATTTACTCCGTAGCTTAAGAGGCAAATAACTTTTTGTCATTCCGTAATTGTCTAAACTTCACTTTGATGAAGCCGACTTACTTTCAAAGAAATCATAGGGAGGGGACGCCTCAGTGGCTCAGTCAGTTGAGCTACTGCCTCTGGCTTAGGTCATGATCCGAGGGTCCTGGGATTGAGTCCCACCTTGGGCTCCTTGCTTGGCAGGAAGCCTGCTTCTCTTTCTGCCTGT
Organism: Mustela nivalis; assembly: GCF_964662115.1. Lineage (NCBI taxonomy): Eukaryota > Metazoa > Chordata > Mammalia > Carnivora > Mustelidae > Mustela > Mustela nivalis. Next base: position 107,582 of record NW_028135409.1, read on the forward strand.
GTCTCCTTGTGTGCTTGTGCTCTCTCTCGACAAATAAATAAATAAAAACCTTTAAAAAAAAAGAAAGAAAGCAATCATGGGGAGAAGAGATTCATTGTTATTCTCTAGGAAATGTTGGGATTTTAATCTTACATATATTCTGGTAGAATTAGAGGCTCGCTTTATATATATAACACATATGTATATAAATTATACACATATATTTGAGCTTTTAGAAACTGTGGTACCTGGACCTTCTTTCCTGGTCTCTCTGTTCTTGCAGCGTATAGCCCACATTACGGCCATGCTGCAGCAGTCCCTGGGAGGCCTGCTGCTAGAAGGGCTTCAGACTTCCAATGTGGACATCATACGGCACTGCCTCCAGACTTACGCTACAATTGACAAGACACGGGATGCAGAGGCGTTAGTCGGTCAAGTACTGGTGAAATCATACATGGATGAGGTTTGTGCCCCCATGCACCTCATTCCACAAACACAGAGCATCTAATCTGGCTTCGTTTCTTGACTGGGTACGAGAGAGCTCAGGGCTCTTCCTTGAAGATGCTCTTTGTTCCTGCTCTTCTGGTTGTAAGAAAAGGTTGGTCCCGCTTGGTGCCCATCAGCATGGCAGGAATCAGGCATGCGCTCTGGTCTCTTCCAGTGATGCCATAACTCAGGGATCATCTTAATTTAGTAGGGGTGAGGGACTTGCCTAGGAAGAAGGTACGGATCAGAACATTTTCAGGTCAATTTCCATTTCCATAAGTTATACGTTAATGAAGTTGCCGAAAAGCGTGACCCCACCAAGGCGCCCGTGCCCACTGGAGGAGCTGGAAGACAGCTCTGTGCGCAGGGAAAGTCTGTGAGGGGAAGCGTCTTTGCAGAATTGATGTGGCCTAAGTCTTGAAGACCATGGGGGAGTTTGCCAGGCTAGGAAGGTGGGAGGGAGGGAATATTCAAAGATAAAGGGCTTTGAAGGGCGAGTTAGCGGGGTAGTACCTTAAGTCCAGAACTTGGTTACCCAGTGTTCTTGACCTATAAGGATACAGTAAAATACAGGGAGTCAGTGTATCCTGCCTCTGAGCGGCCGGAGTATGGGCTGCACCATGTGAGGCCGCCAGCAATCAGCAGCTTCCAACTTAGAGAGCGTCGGTTTCATCTAGTTCAAGCGGACAGAAGTCATGAAGCCAGTCTCAGCGTTTGAGGGCTTTCTTCCAGTCACCTGCCAGTTCGAGTGTTCTTTCTGTCTGGTAAGTATAAAGCTACCCACCATGACTTCAGGATGAAAGGCTTCCAGTTTTAAAACGAGACAGTATCCCAGTGATAGAAGTGAAATTGAAGGATTAATTTCAGTAATCTTCTCAGCTTCATTAAGACTACTAAAAGTAAATGATCTGTCAGTTCTTTGTATGTATCCTATTATAGTTCATAGCTCTCTCTGTGGGGGTGAAAAAGATCACATTATTCTTTGTCACTAAATGAAAATATTTTAGTTATTTAATTTATGCCCTTTTCATTGAACTGAATCTAATATGCTAAATTAGGGAAGTACTTTACGTTTCCGTGTCATTAAATGAACTGTGGCCACGTTTGTATTTTAAGTTTGCATGCTTGTCATTCACCTCCTGCAACTCAGCCTCACCAAAAAAAATTAAATACTAAAGCAAAATAAGATGTGTTTTCTTCCATCACTTTCCATCTCAGCCCTTTCCCTGTTCTGGAGACGGTAGAGGATAAGGCCAGGGTGAAGATGATACAGAGCTGTTGTCTGCAGATACAGTATTTCGCTTTTAAGCTCAGAAGAGAAGCAGATGGGTGTGTGTGATGTTTTAGCTTCAGGCCAGTCTCTGTCCCTCAGCCTCTGTGTCCCCCAGGGTTGGAGCAGTATTCCCAAATCCCGGGACCTAGATTTTCATGCCATTGTTACTTACCTCCTGTTTAGAAAGCATACTGAGTGGGGAGGAGGAAGGACGAAGTGCATTTTTAAGGTTTACACGATTCTTTTCTCTGTAGTGTATAGTTCATACTTCTCTTTTAGGTGCTTTAAAAACAAACAAAAACACAAACAAACAAACAAACAAATAAATAAATAAAAATAAAATGCTCTTCCTTCTGCTAGGTGATTGTAGAGCAGATCGTTGAGTCTCATCCAGACGGCCTGAAGATCATGTATGCTAATAAGCTCCTGGAGTTCGTTCCTCACCACTGCCACCTTCTTCGAGAGGTCACAAGAGGAGCCATCTCAAGGTGACGTAAAATGCTGTGTATGCACCTGAGCTCAGTTTAGTGACCACCTGTCACCTCCTCATGTGCCGCTGATCCCTGGCTGTCCTGTCTGACCCGGGAACGTGGGAACGTGTGCTCTTCCCTATTTGTTACCAGTGCTGTAAGGCAGGTGTCACTTGCCTGGGTTTACAGGGAAGGGAATGAAGAGTGGGGACGAATCTCAATGGTGACATTTGTGTGACTCCAGAGCCTCTGCTTTTCTCTTGTCTATACTGTCTCCTTAACCAGGCTCAACATCAAAATTGGTTTCCTTCCATTATTGTGATGTCATCATCGGTCTAGCAATACCAATTCATTTTAATTCAACACGTTTTATACTGATGGCAATTAAAGTCATGAACGGTTTTCCCTCCCTCTCTTATTTCATTTCCATGGCTTTCCAGTTCTGCTTCATGAATATCCCATTACCTTCCACCATCTCCGTCATCCCAGTCCAGACCTTTGTTGCCTTTTGTTCGAGGGTAGCGGGCTCTCCCCACCTGGTCTCCCAGTTCCACCTGTCCCTCTTCATTGCAGCCCTCAGCTGTCCCACCTGCCCAGAGCTCTTCAGCCTTCCTGAGTCGCTCGTGGCTTCTCATCGCCCACAGAAGAGCATCCAGTCTTCCTGGCGTAACCTGTGACCGTTGGTGCTTGAGTCCTAGTGGTTCTCTGCTGTAGAACTTTCTACTGTGGAACTTTCCCCCATACCACTATGGTTCCTGGCCAGACAGGAGCACTTGACCTTCCCTAACACACCTGGTACAGAAGATCCCTGACTTCACCTTGGTTCAGTTTATGGTTTTTTGACTTTTTATAATAGTGCAGAAGTGATATGCATTTAGTTTGGATCTTTTCCCAGGCTGGCGATCTACAGTAGGGTCCTCTTTTGTAATGCTGGGCAGGGGCAGCGAGCACAGCCCCCAGGCAAACCACGTGATCACGAGGGTCAGCAACCAACACACTTGAACCGTCCTGTTCTGGCTTTCAGTGCAGTGTTCAGTAAGTTACATGAGATACCAGACACTTTATTGTGAAATAGGCTTTGTGTTAGAGGATTTTGCCCAACTGTGCAATACTGTAAGTGTTCTCAAGACATTTAAGTTTGGCGGGGCTAAGCTCTGATGTTCAGTCACTTAGGTGTTTTCCATGCATTTTCAACTAAAGAGATTTCCAGCTGAACAATGGGTTTATTAGAAGCTGAGGCCGTCATAAGCCGAGGAACATCTGTCTATACTGTGCACCTCTGTGTTTTCCTTCATTGCTTCCTGTCTCTTATTCCTTTGTCTTTCTGTTGATCTGTCACTCCACATGAAGCTCCAGTCAAATACAAATTCTTTTTTTTTTTAGGTTATTTATTTATTTACTTATTAGAGAAAGCATAAGCAGAGGGGGAGGCAAAGAGTGAAGCAGGCTCCCCACTGAGCAGGGAGCCCGATGTGGAACTCAATCCCAGGACCCTGAGATCATGACCTGAGCCACCCAAGCGCCCCTAGGCTATGGTTATTTCAAGAAAAAGTCCTATTTGTGAATTCTTCATCTAGTGAAGATGAATTAAAATCAGAAAGTCAACTCTGCCACCTTTAAAAACCCAGGAACAGAAAAAAATTCCACGAGCAGGTATAACCCTATCCACAATAAATCACTTTCAATCCAGTTCTGAAAACTAATACAGAGTAGGAAGAAAGCATTACAGTAAATTTTTGTTTTCATTAATCAAGCTGGAAAATAACGGGCCTTACATGAATGCCCTTTAGGAAGACAGTTCTTATAGTTTTATGTTGATAGAAACTCACATTACATTTGAAATGCATGTTAAAACCATGACTGTAGATTAACTACCACTTTCAGTCGTCAGAAGATGAAAAATGGTCAAGAGTCACCCAAACTGAATCCTGGTTCCTCCTGGAAAATGTGTTCCTAAATATTTTCCCCCTGAACTACTGTGCTCTTTCTGTATCTTACACAGCAGACATTGCGATGCACAAACACATCCAGAAGGCCTTTGAGGGCTGACAGCCTGCTGGAACAATGAGGAATTCACCTGGGTTTCTGCCTTTCTGCCGGGCCCAGAAAGTTCTGGGTAACCCAGGTGACGTGTCATGAGAATACATGTGTAGCTCACACCATATGTATTATCTCCTCAGGGTAGACACCAAAATCCATGTTCGTATATGAAAATCCGAGATGCGTACAGAAATCAAGAGTGATTCTGTCATATTGAAAGAAAAACACACTGTTGCGCTGCCACATGCCTCGTTTCTCCTTGAGTGACTGCAGGAAGTAGCGATTGCAGTCAGAAATCTCAGAAAGAAAAATTAGAGTAAGGGCAACACCTGAAGTTTATTCCTGAAAATACTTGGAGAATGACTGTGACCAATAAACCAGGGCTTAGTTCATGAGACTATGTCAATGAGCTTATACCATCCCATGTCCTGGTCAAACCCTCATGTCTGGGAGATGGAGGGACGTCTTCATCTTCCAGAGCTACTATTAGGGAAAAAGGTGGAGACAATACTGACTGAGTCCCTACTTCAGCAGGAGAGCCAAAAACACCTTGCCCCTCCATAATCCCAAATGAAAATAAACATCTCGGGGCGCCTGGGTGGTTTAAGCTTCTGCCTTTGGCTGGGATCGAGCCCCACGTCGGGCTCTTTGCTCAGCGGGGAGCCCACTTCCCTCCTTCTCTCTCTGCCTGCCTCTCTGCCTACTTGTGATCTCTGTCTGTCAAATAAATGAAATAAATAAAATCTTTAAAAAAGAAAAGAAAAGAAACATTTCATTTTACTAGTGTGCAGCAGTGACTATGCAGGAGAAATTATTATTATTTTATTATTAGATGATATATTATTATTATTATTATTATTATTATTATTATACTATATTGTTAACCTTTTGAATTCGGACACCTAAAATTTTAAATAAAATATGAAGGCCTTTTTTTTTAAGATTTTATTTATTTGAAAGACAGAGATCACAAGTAGGCAGAGAGACAGGCAGAGAGGGGGAAGCAGGCTCCCCACTGAACAGAGAATCCGATGCAGGACTTGATCCCAGGACCCTGGGATCATGACCTGAGCCGAAGGCAGCGGCTTAACCCACTGAGCCACCCAGGCGCCCCATGAAGGCTTTTTTTAAAGAACAAAAACTTCAGACTATATCTTTATCCTATCAGTTCCCACTACAACTGGCTTCTGTCTTGGCCAACATTTAGCCATTCAGATAAAGTCCGTATTTAGTGCTTCGTGTGTATGCATGTGTAAAATAAGCGGACAGTCATAAATCTTTAAGATTGTGTATAATAACCGTGAAATAAGGATTCTTGATACGCAAGGTCTCGTCTGGGGAAAACAGCTGGAGAACAGTATGCAGTTTTCAAATGACGAAGGGGAAATACGCATTCAGTTATGAGAAAGGGAAGGAGAACAAGACCAAATAATAATAAAAGGGAAAAAAGCTTTTTCTGCCATCTTTCCGTGCCGCAGTAACAGTGTGAACAAATGTCCCACAGATGCCCTCAAGAACATTAACACTGCTGAAAGGGGGGGCGAAGGCCAGGTTCTTAGGAGGCCCTGCACCAAAGTCATCGTCCCGTTTCCTCACTGTGATGACGAAGCATGAGTACATTGGCAAATTTGAAATTATTGATGACCACAGAGCTGGGAAAACTGCTGTGAACCTCACGGGCAAGTTAAACAAGTGTGGCATGACCAGCCCTAGACTTGTATAACTGAAAGATCTAGAAAAGTGGCAGAATATTTCCATCCCCTCAGTTTGGTTTCACTGCATGGAAAAATTCTTCTGGCATCATGCACCATGAAGAAGGAAGAATCCAGGCAGGAGGGAAAATCCTGGGATTCCTTTTTCCTAGAAATATAATATACATGGCACGTGAAATGCTACAATGGGGAAAAAAAAAGGAAAATAAATTACAGTCAACTAATGTTTGACAAGGGTGCCAAACAATTCAATGGGGGTAAGAACAGTATTTTACTCCCAAGCAGCCACATGCAAATAATGAAACAGGAGTCCTGCCTCACACCATACAGAGAAAATAACCCCAAATGCATCAAAGACATAAGTGTAAGCATTAAAATGATAAAGTTCGGGATGCCTGGGTAGCTCAGTTGGTTGGACGGCTGCCTTCTGCTCAGGTCATGATCCCGGAGTTCCCGGATTGAGTCCTGCATCAGGCTCCAAGCTCCACAGGGAGTCTGCTTCTCCCTCTGACCTTCTCCTCGCTCATGCTCTCTCTCATTGTCTCTTTCTCAAATAAATAAAATCTTTTAAAAAATAAAAATAAAGTAAAATGATAAAGTTTTCAGAAGAAAACACAAAGGTAAATGTTAGTGGTCTTGAATCTAACAACGGCTCCTCAGCCAAACACCAAAGTACAAGCAACTTAAAAAAAATAATAAACAAATAAATGGGACTCAACCAAAATATCCCAGTTTTGTGCTTCCAAGGACCCCATTGACAAAGTCAAAAGACAAGCCACTAAATGGGAGAAAATATTTGCAGGTCATATATAAGGAACATGCATTCAGACTGTGTGAAGAATTCTTACAACTCAAATAAAAAGACAACCAAGTTAAGAAATGAGCAAAGAGGGGCGCCTGGGTGGCTCAGTGGGTTAAGCTGCTGCCTTCCGCTCAGGTCTTGAACTCAGAGTCCTGGGATCGAGCCCCGTGCTTTCTGCTCAGCAGGGAGCCTGGTTCTTCCTCTCTCTCTGCCTGCCTCTCTGCCTGCTTGTGATCTCTCTCAATAAATCTCTCTCAAATAAATAAATAAAATCTCTTAAAAAATGAGCAAAGAACTTGAATATACATTTCTCTAATATTCAAATGTATACATTAATATATAAATGTATATATAAATATATTTTACATGATCATATATTTATATAAACATATTTACGTAAATATATTTACATTCTTAAATATGTATTTAAATATAAATAAAATATGAAATATATAATATATATTTAAAGATACATATAAGGTATATATAAAATATATGGGACAATAAGCACGTGAAAATATGCTCAACATCACTAATCACTCGGGAAATGCAAATCAAAACCATGGTGAGATACCACCTCCCACCCACGTGGATGGCTACTATCAAAAACCCCAAAAGCAGGTGTTGGAAGGATGTGAAGAGCTGGAACCTGTAAATTGCTGGTGGGCTTGGAAAATGGCACAGCCACATTAGAAATGGTTTAGTAGCTCCTCAAAATGCAAAACACAGAGTTGCCATATGACACACCAATATCACTCCTGTGTATAGAGCCAAGAAAAAACTATGCCCACACAAACACTTGTGCATGAAGGTTTAGGGTTTATTCGTAATAGCGAAAAGGTGAGAACAACCCTGATGTTCATCAACTGATGAAGAGATAAATAAAATGTGATCCATCCAGCCTGTGGAATATTATTCAGCCTTGAAAAGGAATAGAATTTTGATATGTGCCACGACACAGAGGAGCCTTGAAAACATTCTGCTGATTGAGAGAAGTCAGTCACAGAAGACCACGTATTGCATAATTTGATTTATATGGAATTTCCAAAATAGCTAAATCTACAGAGACCGAAAGTAGATTAGTGGTTGCCTAAGACTGGTGGTGATGGCTAAAGTTTTCTTTTGAGGATAATGAAAAAGTGTAGGTAGTTCAGTATAGTATAGTTAAATATAGTGAAAGCCATTAAATTGTCCACATTAGATGGTGAGTGGTATGGCCTGTGAATTATATCTCAATTAAGCTGTCATCGAAAAATGCAAAGAACTTCTCTATTTATCAAGTACAAAAAGAATGAACTTGATTAAAAACATCAAAAATGGGGAAAATAAAAACAAAATAAGATGGGAGGAATAAAATTATGACTGTTTATCATTAATTTAAATGTGTACAGACTGACTTTTTCTATTAAAGCGCCTATCAGGAGGTTACAGATCCACGCTGTTCAAGAAACATACTTAAAATGCAAAAGGGATTGAGAATGTATCAGGTGAGGAGATACCATGCAAAAGAGAAAGCCGGAATGGCAAAATTCATCGCAGACAAGTTGGGTCTAAAGTTATAGGTACTAAGATGAAGAGGGACATTTTTAAAGGCAGAGTTTGGAAAGAAGATGTAAAAGGTATAAGCAGGTATACATCTAACAACATAATACCTGAAGACTCTAAAAATGCAATAACAAGGTAAAATTTTAGCTTTTCAAATGGGAGTATCTACTAGAAGGAGGGAAAAACAAGGACACACAGAAAATAGACATCCTGGGGCGCCTGGGTGGCTCAGTGGGTTAAAGCCTCTGCCTTCGTTCGGCTCAGGTCATGATCCCAGGGTCCTAGGATCGAGCCCCACATCGGTCTCTCTGCTCTGCGGGGAGCCTGCTTCCTCCTCTCTCTCACTCTCTGCCTGCCTCTCTGCCTACTTGTGATCTCTGTCTGTCAAATAAATAAATAAAATCTTTAAAAAAAAAAAAGAAAATAGACTACCTTATTTCCCTCGGAAAACATTTCTTTCTTACACCTAAGGAAAGCCATATTTGTAAAGATTAATTGCATACTAGGCAACAAAGGAAACCTTTACAAGCCTTCCAAATTAAAGATTTAAAGAACAGTTCTTTGATCACAATCCAGTAGAATCAGAATAAGATAACCTGGTAACAAAAAATTGAAACTACATACAAGTTAAGAAATACAGTCTTCAGTCAAAGAAGAAATCATAAGACGACTGAAGAAAATCTTGAAAGCAATGGAAAGGAGACTATTTCATACCAAAACTTACAGAAGACACCAGAAGTTATACTCTAAGGAGACTTTAGTGTCAAATGTCTTCAATTTCAAACATTTTTTTAAATAAAAGAAAGTACTCATTTAAACCCATGAAAAAATCTTAAATTCACAAAGTTCGAAAGAAACCTCTGCACTAGAAGCAAGCAGGTAAGCATTTTTTTTTAACTAAGTAGCACATAAATTAATACTTCACATCCAATCTAATTAGGCGGGGACGGCTTAGTTAGAATTCATTTCTGAACAAGAAGAAAATCCAGGTTTGTGGCTAGAATGTAGCTCCAGGAGAGTGGAGAGCATGAAATGGTAAAATCTATAACACGTTCCTATAAACGCTTTGGTTATAGACCACAGTTCCAACACGTCATTATGCTTGCAGTGTAAAAGTATATTTGGAATCACCTTCCCTGAGGACTAGCAAAGTCCTGTTGATCTTTAAGGCATACCTACCATTCATCTTGGTTTTTCTCCATCTCATTTTTTTTCCTAGACATGCCCAGAGTATTACCATTGATGTATTTTGCACCAGCATTATATTATTATGAAACAGTATAGGACATATCCAGTTGAAATTTACAAACAGGAAAGGAAAAACTTATGAAATAGGAAAAAGATGATGGCTCTCTTTGTTACACTGTGATTGTCTTGTTCCCTTCCTGGTGTGAATTTTCAATCATCCAGGGTAGATGAGTGACTCAGAAAATGAGTAGTTAGGTCCTGTCAGCACTGTGAGACGCACAGTGGTGCAGTGGGAGTAGCCGGGGCTGGTCCTACACATACCAGCTGGGCTGCCTGCGTCAAGGTCGCCTGGTGCCCTGATTGCTCTGTTGTGTGACGCTAACAGTCCCTCCCCTTGCAGGCGGAGTTAGGTTTCTAAATTTTAGGAATTAAGGTTTTAGATTTGGAAGGAACTTGAGAGACCATATGCTCCGCATGTCTCATGATGGAGATTAAGAACGGACACATCCCAAAGGAAGCGATTCTCTGGTCCTAGGTCTCTGTCCTCTTTCACATCAAGGCATTCAACTAAGTGGTCAGCCTCCACTGTGCTTGTGTCTCTAGCCCGTTGCACTCGTGCTTCTGCCCCGTTCGTCCACACTTAGCAGACAGTCTGCACGCGGCCCTTCTGCAGCCCGTGTGTCTCCAGCGGCTCTGCTTCACTGCGGCCCTTGGCAGCGCCTGCAGCCCCTCCAGCCATGTCCACGTTCGGCCCCTGGGGAGCTGGCCCTCCAGTGTTCTTCCCGTCTTTGCTGTTGCTGCTGTGCTCATCGGATAGAAACACCTCAGTGAGCTCTGTGTCTACAATCCTGTCCCTTTGCAACACTGTCCTTGATAAACAGACATTGTGCACTTTCTTGCTCAGAATTACCTTGGAGGACTTTTTTCTCCAGAAGAGCAGCTCTGAGCTCTAGAGTCAGGAAAGCCAGAGCAGCGTCAGTGCACAGTAAATCCATCATGCTCTGCCAGGCCCAGAAATGCAGAGAAAAGGATAAATAGGAAATGCACATGGGATCAGTCAGTAGAGGTTGGGATTAGGCTTCTGCATTGGTCGTGCCAAGCGCTTGCCTTCCCTCCACACCAGTTCTGATGCTCTGGGACGGGGCACACCATGGCAGGTCTCCAGCGATTTTGGGTTTTCTTACAGTGTGTTTCCTTACTACCTGACTGCCCATCCTCAGATGTAGATGAGCCCAGCAGGGGCTTTGGGGCCTTTGTTGTGTGTTTTTTTTTCTTTCACTGTTCGACTTCCTTTTGAATGGGGTTGACGCTTTCTAATGTGGGGGGCAAGAGGGAAGTGTATCCAGTCCACTTGATGGCAGATGCACTGTGAGTGATTTCTCACCAGCTCCCGGAGCACCGAGCTTGCTCTTTCTGCCGTTGGGTAAATTTAAACTTGGAGTCCGCTGCTCTGAGCGATTTCCCAGGTTGCTGCTAGGCGGTCAGTTTTAGCTGATTGAGGAGACAGCAGTAGTTGGTACTGGGGAGGTACTTGGGAGGGAGAATGAGGCAGGCAGAGAAGAAGAGGGGGCTTCGGGTATGAACGGTAGGACAGGGCAAGAGAGAGGAGGGGGGGGACACCTGGGTGGCTCAGTTGGTTAGGCAGCTGCCTTCGGCTCGGGTCATGATCCCAGTGTCGTGGGATCGAGTCCCACATCGGGCTCCTTGCTTGGCAGGGAGCCTGCTTCTCCCTCTGCCTCTGCCTGCCTCTCTGTCTGCCTATGCTCGCTCACTCTCTCTCCTCTATCCCTGACAAATAAATAAATAAAATATTTAAAAAAAAAGAGAGAGAGGAGGGGGTTAGAGAATGGGAGAAGAAGGGAGAAGAAGGGCACAAATGGGAGAGCCCGAGGAACGTGGAGGAATCATGCAGTTGTACCCACACTGACCTAAAATAGCTCCATCCCCTTGCCTGGGCCCTGTGGCCCGGGCCAGGCTGCGTCGGTGGCTTCTACGACCTCCCCGCTCCTCACCCCTTGCACTGGGGCCTGCTGCACAGACAGTTTGTCATGAAAATTGATGGCGTTCAGGTGCAGGTGCCTGAGCGCTGTAAGGCATGTGGGGCGGTGGGGGTGGCAGGTTTTTAACTTTGGGAATTACATTTCTCTAATTGTCTCTATTAGCCCTCACTGGACTAGACAGATTTTGGAGAGAATTGCCACAGAATTTAACCAGTTACACTTTCATGCTGTTCAGAGCAAAGGCATGTCTCTTCTGGACAAAGTAAGACCAGCAAGTGTTGGTTTCGATTTTCAATTTGCTGTTTGAGAATTTCCTGGATGATTTTGGTTTGACCTAGCATTGCCACTGATAATTGCTACTCTACAGGATTTTGAAGCTAGCTTTGAATATTTTTTTTTTCAGTGTCTCCTGCTTGGGACCCTGCTTCCATTATGTCACACTAGATAGATTTTGTGTAAAGACACAAGCGTAGTCTCCAAACTATGCAAGTAAAATTAATTCTGAATTTCATGTAACTTGACACATCATATGATGTAGTCAGAGTTCATTTATCCAAAGCCCTTGACTGGGTTTAAATGCACGTTTGTCAGATTTACTCCGTAGCTTAAGAGGCAAATAACTTTTTGTCATTCCGTAATTGTCTAAACTTCACTTTGATGAAGCCGACTTACTTTCAAAGAAATCATAGGGAGGGGACGCCTCAGTGGCTCAGTCAGTTGAGCTACTGCCTCTGGCTTAGGTCATGATCCGAGGGTCCTGGGATTGAGTCCCACCTTGGGCTCCTTGCTTGGCAGGAAGCCTGCTTCTCTTTCTGCCTGTGTCTCCTTGTGTGCTTGTGCTCTCTCTCGACAAATAAATAAATAAAAACCTTTAAAAAAAAAGAAAGAAAGCAATCATGGGGAGAAGAGATTCATTGTTATTCTCTAGGAAATGTTGGGATTTTAATCTTACATATATTCTGGTAGAATTAGAGGCTCGCTTTATATATATAACACATATGTATATAAATTATACACATATATTTGAGCTTTTAGAAACTGTGGTACCTGGACCTTCTTTCCTGGTCTCTCTGTTCTTGCAGCGTATAGCCCACATTACGGCCATGCTGCAGCAGTCCCTGGGAGGCCTGCTGCTAGAAGGGCTTCAGACTTCCAATGTGGACATCATACGGCACTGCCTCCAGACTTACGCTACAATTGACAAGACACGGGATGCAGAGGCGTTAGTCGGTCAAGTACTGGTGAAATCATACATGGATGAGGTTTGTGCCCCCATGCACCTCATTCCACAAACACAGAGCATCTAATCTGGCTTCGTTTCTTGACTGGGTACGAGAGAGCTCAGGGCTCTTCCTTGAAGATGCTCTTTGTTCCTGCTCTTCTGGTTGTAAGAAAAGGTTGGTCCCGCTTGGTGCCCATCAGCATGGCAGGAATCAGGCATGCGCTCTGGTCTCTTCCAGTGATGCCATAACTCAGGGATCATCTTAATTTAGTAGGGGTGAGGGACTTGCCTAGGAAGAAGGTACGGATCAGAACATTTTCAGGTCAATTTCCATTTCCATAAGTTATACGTTAATGAAGTTGCCGAAAAGCGTGACCCCACCAAGGCGCCCGTGCCCACTGGAGGAGCTGGAAGACAGCTCTGTGCGCAGGGAAAGTCTGTGAGGGGAAGCGTCTTTGCAGAATTGATGTGGCCTAAGTCTTGAAGACCATGGGGGAGTTTGCCAGGCTAGGAAGGTGGGAGGGAGGGAATATTCAAAGATAAAGGGCTTTGAAGGGCGAGTTAGCGGGGTAGTACCTTAAGTCCAGAACTTGGTTACCCAGTGTTCTTGACCTATAAGGATACAGTAAAATACAGGGAGTCAGTGTATCCTGCCTCTGAGCGGCCGGAGTATGGGCTGCACCATGTGAGGCCGCCAGCAATCAGCAGCTTCCAACTTAGAGAGCGTCGGTTTCATCTAGTTCAAGCGGACAGAAGTCATGAAGCCAGTCTCAGCGTTTGAGGGCTTTCTTCCAGTCACCTGCCAGTTCGAGTGTTCTTTCTGTCTGGTAAGTATAAAGCTACCCACCATGACTTCAGGATGAAAGGCTTCCAGTTTTAAAACGAGACAGTATCCCAGTGATAGAAGTGAAATTGAAGGATTAATTTCAGTAATCTTCTCAGCTTCATTAAGACTACTAAAAGTAAATGATCTGTCAGTTCTTTGTATGTATCCTATTATAGTTCATAGCTCTCTCTGTGGGGGTGAAAAAGATCACATTATTCTTTGTCACTAAATGAAAATATTTTAGTTATTTAATTTATGCCCTTTTCATTGAACTGAATCTAATATGCTAAATTAGGGAAGTACTTTACGTTTCCGTGTCATTAAATGAACTGTGGCCACGTTTGTATTTTAAGTTTGCATGCTTGTCATTCACCTCCTGCAACTCAGCCTCACCAAAAAAAATTAAATACTAAAGCAAAATAAGATGTGTTTTCTTCCATCACTTTCCATCTCAGCCCTTTCCCTGTTCTGGAGACGGTAGAGGATAAGGCCAGGGTGAAGATGATACAGAGCTGTTGTCTGCAGATACAGTATTTCGCTTTTAAGCTCAGAAGAGAAGCAGATGGGTGTGTGTGATGTTTTAGCTTCAGGCCAGTCTCTGTCCCTCAGCCTCTGTGTCCCCCAGGGTTGGAGCAGTATTCCCAAATCCCGGGACCTAGATTTTCATGCCATTGTTACTTACCTCCTGTTTAGAAAGCATACTGAGTGGGGAGGAGGAAGGACGAAGTGCATTTTTAAGGTTTACACGATTCTTTTCTCTGTAGTGTATAGTTCATACTTCTCTTTTAGGTGCTTTAAAAACAAACAAAAACACAAACAAACAAACAAACAAATAAATAAATAAAAATAAAATGCTCTTCCTTCTGCTAGGTGATTGTAGAGCAGATCGTTGAGTCTCATCCAGACGGCCTGAAGATCATGTATGCTAATAAGCTCCTGGAGTTCGTTCCTCACCACTGCCACCTTCTTCGAGAGGTCACAAGAGGAGCCATCTCAAGGTGACGTAAAATGCTGTGTATGCACCTGAGCTCAGTTTAGTGACCACCTGTCACCTCCTCATGTGCCGCTGATCCCTGGCTGTCCTGTCTGACCCGGGAACGTGGGAACGTGTGCTCTTCCCTATTTGTTACCAGTGCTGTAAGGCAGGTGTCACTTGCCTGGGTTTACAGGGAAGGGAATGAAGAGTGGGGACGAATCTCAATGGTGACATTTGTGTGACTCCAGAGCCTCTGCTTTTCTCTTGTCTATACTGTCTCCTTAACCAGGCTCAACATCAAAATTGGTTTCCTTCCATTATTGTGATGTCATCATCGGTCTAGCAATACCAATTCATTTTAATTCAACACGTTTTATACTGATGGCAATTAAAGTCATGAACGGTTTTCCCTCCCTCTCTTATTTCATTTCCATGGCTTTCCAGTTCTGCTTCATGAATATCCCATTACCTTCCACCATCTCCGTCATCCCAGTCCAGACCTTTGTTGCCTTTTGTTCGAGGGTAGCGGGCTCTCCCCACCTGGTCTCCCAGTTCCACCTGTCCCTCTTCATTGCAGCCCTCAGCTGTCCCACCTGCCCAGAGCTCTTCAGCCTTCCTGAGTCGCTCGTGGCTTCTCATCGCCCACAGAAGAGCATCCAGTCTTCCTGGCGTAACCTGTGACCGTTGGTGCTTGAGTCCTAGTGGTTCTCTGCTGTAGAACTTTCTACTGTGGAACTTTCCCCCATACCACTATGGTTCCTGGCCAGACAGGAGCACTTGACCTTCCCTAACACACCTGGTACAGAAGATCCCTGACTTCACCTTGGTTCAGTTTATGGTTTTTTGACTTTTTATAATAGTGCAGAAGTGATATGCATTTAGTTTGGATCTTTTCCCAGGCTGGCGATCTACAGTAGGGTCCTCTTTTGTAATGCTGGGCAGGGGCAGCGAGCACAGCCCCCAGGCAAACCACGTGATCACGAGGGTCAGCAACCAACACACTTGAACCGTCCTGTTCTGGCTTTCAGTGCAGTGTTCAGTAAGTTACATGAGATACCAGACACTTTATTGTGAAATAGGCTTTGTGTTAGAGGATTTTGCCCAACTGTGCAATACTGTAAGTGTTCTCAAGACATTTAAGTTTGGCGGGGCTAAGCTCTGATGTTCAGTCACTTAGGTGTTTTCCATGCATTTTCAACTAAAGAGATTTCCAGCTGAACAATGGGTTTATTAGAAGCTGAGGCCGTCATAAGCCGAGGAACATCTGTCTATACTGTGCACCTCTGTGTTTTCCTTCATTGCTTCCTGTCTCTTATTCCTTTGTCTTTCTGTTGATCTGTCACTCCACATGAAGCTCCAGTCAAATACAAATTCTTTTTTTTTTTAGGTTATTTATTTATTTACTTATTAGAGAAAGCATAAGCAGAGGGGGAGGCAAAGAGTGAAGCAGGCTCCCCACTGAGCAGGGAGCCCGATGTGGAACTCAATCCCAGGACCCTGAGATCATGACCTGAGCCACCCAAGCGCCCCTAGGCTATGGTTATTTCAAGAAAAAGTCCTATTTGTGAATTCTTCATCTAGTGAAGATGAATTAAAATCAGAAAGTCAACTCTGCCACCTTTAAAAACCCAGGAACAGAAAAAAATTCCACGAGCAGGTATAACCCTATCCACAATAAATCACTTTCAATCCAGTTCTGAAAACTAATACAGAGTAGGAAGAAAGCATTACAGTAAATTTTTGTTTTCATTAATCAAGCTGGAAAATAACGGGCCTTACATGAATGCCCTTTAGGAAGACAGTTCTTATAGTTTTATGTTGATAGAAACTCACATTACATTTGAAATGCATGTTAAAACCATGACTGTAGATTAACTACCACTTTCAGTCGTCAGAAGATGAAAAATGGTCAAGAGTCACCCAAACTGAATCCTGGTTCCTCCTGGAAAATGTGTTCCTAAATATTTTCCCCCTGAACTACTGTGCTCTTTCTGTATCTTACACAGCAGACATTGCGATGCACAAACACATCCAGAAGGCCTTTGAGGGCTGACAGCCTGCTGGAACAATGAGGAATTCACCTGGGTTTCTGCCTTTCTGCCGGGCCCAGAAAGTTCTGGGTAACCCAGGTGACGTGTCATGAGAATACATGTGTAGCTCACACCATATGTATTATCTCCTCAGGGTAGACACCAAAATCCATGTTCGTATATGAAAATCCGAGATGCGTACAGAAATCAAGAGTGATTCTGTCATATTGAAAGAAAAACACACTGTTGCGCTGCCACATGCCTCGTTTCTCCTTGAGTGACTGCAGGAAGTAGCGATTGCAGTCAGAAATCTCAGAAAGAAAAATTAGAGTAAGGGCAACACCTGAAGTTTATTCCTGAAAATACTTGGAGAATGACTGTGACCAATAAACCAGGGCTTAGTTCATGAGACTATGTCAATGAGCTTATACCATCCCATGTCCTGGTCAAACCCTCATGTCTGGGAGATGGAGGGACGTCTTCATCTTCCAGAGCTACTATTAGGGAAAAAGGTGGAGACAATACTGACTGAGTCCCTACTTCAGCAGGAGAGCCAAAAACACCTTGCCCCTCCATAATCCCAAATGAAAATAAACATCTCGGGGCGCCTGGGTGGTTTAAGCTTCTGCCTTTGGCTGGGATCGAGCCCCACGTCGGGCTCTTTGCTCAGCGGGGAGCCCACTTCCCTCCTTCTCTCTCTGCCTGCCTCTCTGCCTACTTGTGATCTCTGTCTGTCAAATAAATGAAATAAATAAAATCTTTAAAAAAGAAAAGAAAAGAAACATTTCATTTTACTAGTGTGCAGCAGTGACTATGCAGGAGAAATTATTATTATTTTATTATTAGATGATATATTATTATTATTATTATTATTATTATTATACTATATTGTTAACCTTTTGAATTCGGACACCTAAAATTTTAAATAAAATATGAAGGCCTTTTTTTTTAAGATTTTATTTATTTGAAAGACAGAGATCACAAGTAGGCAGAGAGACAGGCAGAGAGGGGGAAGCAGGCTCCCCACTGAACAGAGAATCCGATGCAGGACTTGATCCCAGGACCCTGGGATCATGACCTGAGCCGAAGGCAGCGGCTTAACCCACTGAGCCACCCAGGCGCCCCATGAAGGCTTTTTTTAAAGAACAAAAACTTCAGACTATATCTTTATCCTATCAGTTCCCACTACAACTGGCTTCTGTCTTGGCCAACATTTAGCCATTCAGATAAAGTCCGTATTTAGTGCTTCGTGTGTATGCATGTGTAAAATAAGCGGACAGTCATAAATCTTTAAGATTGTGTATAATAACCGTGAAATAAGGATTCTTGATACGCAAGGTCTCGTCTGGGGAAAACAGCTGGAGAATAGTATGCAGTTTTCAAATGACGAAGGGGAAATACGCATTCAGTTATGAGAAAGGGAAGGAGAACAAGACCAAATAATAATAAAAGGGAAAAAAGCTTTTTCTGCCATCTTTCCGTGCCGCAGTAACAGTGTGAACAAATGTCCCACAGATGCCCTCAAGAACATTAACACTGCTGAAAGGGGGGGCGAAGGCCAGGTTCTTAGGAGGCCCTGCACCAAAGTCATCGTCCCGTTTCCTCACTGTGATGACGAAGCATGAGTACATTGGCAAATTTGAAATTATTGATGACCACAGAGCTGGGAAAACTGCTGTGAACCTCACGGGCAAGTTAAACAAGTGTGGCATGACCAGCCCTAGACTTGTATAACTGAAAGATCTAGAAAAGTGGCAGAATATTTCCATCCCCTCAGTTTGGTTTCACTGCATGGAAAAATTCTTCTGGCATCATGCACCATGAAGAAGGAAGAATCCAGGCAGGAGGGAAAATCCTGGGATTCCTTTTTCCTAGAAATATAATATACATGGCACGTGAAATGCTACAATGGGGAAAAAAAAAGGAAAATAAATTACAGTCAACTAATGTTTGACAAGGGTGCCAAACAATTCAATGGGGGTAAGAACAGTATTTTACTCCCAAGCAGCCACATGCAAATAATGAAACAGGAGTCCTGCCTCACACCATACAGAGAAAATAACCCCAAATGCATCAAAGACATAAGTGTAAGCATTAAAATGATAAAGTTCGGGATGCCTGGGTAGCTCAGTTGGTTGGACGGCTGCCTTCTGCTCAGGTCATGATCCCGGAGTTCCCGGATTGAGTCCTGCATCAGGCTCCAAGCTCCACAGGGAGTCTGCTTCTCCCTCTGACCTTCTCCTCGCTCATGCTCTCTCTCATTGTCTCTTTCTCAAATAAATAAAATCTTTTAAAAAATAAAAATAAAGTAAAATGATAAAGTTTTCAGAAGAAAACACAAAGGTAAATGTTAGTGGTCTTGAATCTAACAACGGCTCCTCAGCCAAACACCAAAGTACAAGCAACTTAAAAAAAATAATAAACAAATAAATGGGACTCAACCAAAATATCCCAGTTTTGTGCTTCCAAGGACCCCATTGACAAAGTCAAAAGACAAGCCACTAAATGGGAGAAAATATTTGCAGGTCATATATAAGGAACATGCATTCAGACTGTGTGAAGAATTCTTACAACTCAAATAAAAAGACAACCAAGTTAAGAAATGAGCAAAGAGGGGCGCCTGGGTGGCTCAGTGGGTTAAGCTGCTGCCTTCCGCTCAGGTCTTGAACTCAGAGTCCTGGGATCGAGCCCCGTGCTTTCTGCTCAGCAGGGAGCCTGGTTCTTCCTCTCTCTCTGCCTGCCTCTCTGCCTGCTTGTGATCTCTCTCAATAAATCTCTCTCAAATAAATAAATAAAATCTCTTAAAAAATGAGCAAAGAACTTGAATATACATTTCTCTAATATTCAAATGTATACATTAATATATAAATGTATATATAAATATATTTTACATGATCATATATTTATATAAACATATTTACGTAAATATATTTACATTCTTAAATATGTATTTAAATATAAATAAAATATGAAATATATAATATATATTTAAAGATACATATAAGGTATATATAAAATATATGGGACAATAAGCACGTGAAAATATGCTCAACATCACTAATCACTCGGGAAATGCAAATCAAAACCATGGTGAGATACCACCTCCCACCCACGTGGATGGCTACTATCAAAAACCCCAAAAGCAGGTGTTGGAAGGATGTGAAGAGCTGGAACCTGTAAATTGCTGGTGGGCTTGGAAAATGGCACAGCCACATTAGAAATGGTTTAGTAGCTCCTCAAAATGCAAAACACAGAGTTGCCATATGACACACCAATATCACTCCTGTGTATAGAGCCAAGAAAAAACTATGCCCACACAAACACTTGTGCATGAAGGTTTAGGGTTTATTCGTAATAGCGAAAAGGTGAGAACAACCCTGATGTTCATCAACTGATGAAGAGATAAATAAAATGTGATCCATCCAGCCTGTGGAATATTATTCAGCCTTGAAAAGGAATAGAATTTTGATATGTGCCACGACACAGAGGAGCCTTGAAAACATTCTGCTGATTGAGAGAAGTCAGTCACAGAAGACCACGTATTGCATAATTTGATTTATATGGAATTTCCAAAATAGCTAAATCTACAGAGACCGAAAGTAGATTAGTGGTTGCCTAAGACTGGTGGTGATGGCTAAAGTTTTCTTTTGAGGATAATGAAAAAGTGTAGGTAGTTCAGTATAGTATAGTTAAATATAGTGAAAGCCATTAAATTGTCCACATTAGATGGTGAGTGGTATGGCCTGTGAATTATATCTCAATTAAGCTGTCATCGAAAAATGCAAAGAACTTCTCTATTTATCAAGTACAAAAAGAATGAACTTGATTAAAAACATCAAAAATGGGGAAAATAAAAACAAAATAAGATGGGAGGAATAAAATTATGACTGTTTATCATTAATTTAAATGTGTACAGACTGACTTTTTCTATTAAAGCGCCTATCAGGAGGTTACAGATCCACGCTGTTCAAGAAACATACTTAAAATGCAAAAGGGATTGAGAATGTATCAGGTGAGGAGATACCATGCAAAAGAGAAAGCCGGAATGGCAAAATTCATCGCAGACAAGTTGGGTCTAAAGTTATAGGTACTAAGATGAAGAGGGACATTTTTAAAGGCAGAGTTTGGAAAGAAGATGTAAAAGGTATAAGCAGGTATACATCTAACAACATAATACCTGAAGACTCTAAAAATGCAATAACAAGGTAAAATTTTAGCTTTTCAAATGGGAGTATCTACTAGAAGGAGGGAAAAACAAGGACACACAGAAAATAGACATCCTGGGGCGCCTGGGTGGCTCAGTGGGTTAAAGCCTCTGCCTTCGTTCGGCTCAGGTCATGATCCCAGGGTCCTAGGATCGAGCCCCACATCGGTCTCTCTGCTCTGCGGGGAGCCTGCTTCCTCCTCTCTCTCACTCTCTGCCTGCCTCTCTGCCTACTTGTGATCTCTGTCTGTCAAATAAATAAATAAAATCTTTAAAAAAAAAAAAGAAAATAGACTACCTTATTTCCCTCGGAAAACATTTCTTTCTTACACCTAAGGAAAGCCATATTTGTAAAGATTAATTGCATACTAGGCAACAAAGGAAACCTTTACAAGCCTTCCAAATTAAAGATTTAAAGAACAGTTCTTTGATCACAATCCAGTAGAATCAGAATAAGATAACCTGGTAACAAAAAATTGAAACTACATACAAGTTAAGAAATACAGTCTTCAGTCAAAGAAGAAATCATAAGACGACTGAAGAAAATCTTGAAAGCAATGGAAAGGAGACTATTTCATACCAAAACTTACAGAAGACACCAGAAGTTATACTCTAAGGAGACTTTAGTGTCAAATGTCTTCAATTTCAAACATTTTTTTAAATAAAAGAAAGTACTCATTTAAACCCATGAAAAAATCTTAAATTCACAAAGTTCGAAAGAAACCTCTGCACTAGAAGCAAGCAGGTAAGCATTTTTTTTTAACTAAGTAGCACATAAATTAATACTTCACATCCAATCTAATTAGGCGGGGACGGCTTAGTTAGAATTCATTTCTGAACAAGAAGAAAATCCAGGTTTGTGGCTAGAATGTAGCTCCAGGAGAGTGGAGAGCATGAAATGGTAAAATCTATAACACGTTCCTATAAACGCTTTGGTTATAGACCACAGTTCCAACACGTCATTATGCTTGCAGTGTAAAAGTATATTTGGAATCACCTTCCCTGAGGACTAGCAAAGTCCTGTTGATCTTTAAGGCATACCTACCATTCATCTTGGTTTTTCTCCATCTCATTTTTTTTCCTAGACATGCCCAGAGTATTACCATTGAT
Source organism: Mustela nivalis (assembly GCF_964662115.1). NCBI lineage: Eukaryota > Metazoa > Chordata > Mammalia > Carnivora > Mustelidae > Mustela > Mustela nivalis. Next base: position 129,445 of record NW_028135409.1, read on the forward strand.
GTATTTTGCACCAGCATTATATTATTATGAAACAGTATAGGACATATCCAGTTGAAATTTACAAACAGGAAAGGAAAAACTTATGAAATAGGAAAAAGATGATGGCTCTCTTTGTTACACTGTGATTGTCTTGTTCCCTTCCTGGTGTGAATTTTCAATCATCCAGGGTAGATGAGTGACTCAGAAAATGAGTAGTTAGGTCCTGTCAGCACTGTGAGACGCACAGTGGTGCAGTGGGAGTAGCCGGGGCTGGTCCTACACATACCAGCTGGGCTGCCTGCGTCAAGGTCGCCTGGTGCCCTGATTGCTCTGTTGTGTGACGCTAACAGTCCCTCCCCTTGCAGGCGGAGTTAGGTTTCTAAATTTTAGGAATTAAGGTTTTAGATTTGGAAGGAACTTGAGAGACCATATGCTCCGCATGTCTCATGATGGAGATTAAGAACGGACACATCCCAAAGGAAGCGATTCTCTGGTCCTAGGTCTCTGTCCTCTTTCACATCAAGGCATTCAACTAAGTGGTCAGCCTCCACTGTGCTTGTGTCTCTAGCCCGTTGCACTCGTGCTTCTGCCCCGTTCGTCCACACTTAGCAGACAGTCTGCACGCGGCCCTTCTGCAGCCCGTGTGTCTCCAGCGGCTCTGCTTCACTGCGGCCCTTGGCAGCGCCTGCAGCCCCTCCAGCCATGTCCACGTTCGGCCCCTGGGGAGCTGGCCCTCCAGTGTTCTTCCCGTCTTTGCTGTTGCTGCTGTGCTCATCGGATAGAAACACCTCAGTGAGCTCTGTGTCTACAATCCTGTCCCTTTGCAACACTGTCCTTGATAAACAGACATTGTGCACTTTCTTGCTCAGAATTACCTTGGAGGACTTTTTTCTCCAGAAGAGCAGCTCTGAGCTCTAGAGTCAGGAAAGCCAGAGCAGCGTCAGTGCACAGTAAATCCATCATGCTCTGCCAGGCCCAGAAATGCAGAGAAAAGGATAAATAGGAAATGCACATGGGATCAGTCAGTAGAGGTTGGGATTAGGCTTCTGCATTGGTCGTGCCAAGCGCTTGCCTTCCCTCCACACCAGTTCTGATGCTCTGGGACGGGGCACACCATGGCAGGTCTCCAGCGATTTTGGGTTTTCTTACAGTGTGTTTCCTTACTACCTGACTGCCCATCCTCAGATGTAGATGAGCCCAGCAGGGGCTTTGGGGCCTTTGTTGTGTGTTTTTTTTTCTTTCACTGTTCGACTTCCTTTTGAATGGGGTTGACGCTTTCTAATGTGGGGGGCAAGAGGGAAGTGTATCCAGTCCACTTGATGGCAGATGCACTGTGAGTGATTTCTCACCAGCTCCCGGAGCACCGAGCTTGCTCTTTCTGCCGTTGGGTAAATTTAAACTTGGAGTCCGCTGCTCTGAGCGATTTCCCAGGTTGCTGCTAGGCGGTCAGTTTTAGCTGATTGAGGAGACAGCAGTAGTTGGTACTGGGGAGGTACTTGGGAGGGAGAATGAGGCAGGCAGAGAAGAAGAGGGGGCTTCGGGTATGAACGGTAGGACAGGGCAAGAGAGAGGAGGGGGGGGACACCTGGGTGGCTCAGTTGGTTAGGCAGCTGCCTTCGGCTCGGGTCATGATCCCAGTGTCGTGGGATCGAGTCCCACATCGGGCTCCTTGCTTGGCAGGGAGCCTGCTTCTCCCTCTGCCTCTGCCTGCCTCTCTGTCTGCCTATGCTCGCTCACTCTCTCTCCTCTATCCCTGACAAATAAATAAATAAAATATTTAAAAAAAAAGAGAGAGAGGAGGGGGTTAGAGAATGGGAGAAGAAGGGAGAAGAAGGGCACAAATGGGAGAGCCCGAGGAACGTGGAGGAATCATGCAGTTGTACCCACACTGACCTAAAATAGCTCCATCCCCTTGCCTGGGCCCTGTGGCCCGGGCCAGGCTGCGTCGGTGGCTTCTACGACCTCCCCGCTCCTCACCCCTTGCACTGGGGCCTGCTGCACAGACAGTTTGTCATGAAAATTGATGGCGTTCAGGTGCAGGTGCCTGAGCGCTGTAAGGCATGTGGGGCGGTGGGGGTGGCAGGTTTTTAACTTTGGGAATTACATTTCTCTAATTGTCTCTATTAGCCCTCACTGGACTAGACAGATTTTGGAGAGAATTGCCACAGAATTTAACCAGTTACACTTTCATGCTGTTCAGAGCAAAGGCATGTCTCTTCTGGACAAAGTAAGACCAGCAAGTGTTGGTTTCGATTTTCAATTTGCTGTTTGAGAATTTCCTGGATGATTTTGGTTTGACCTAGCATTGCCACTGATAATTGCTACTCTACAGGATTTTGAAGCTAGCTTTGAATATTTTTTTTTTCAGTGTCTCCTGCTTGGGACCCTGCTTCCATTATGTCACACTAGATAGATTTTGTGTAAAGACACAAGCGTAGTCTCCAAACTATGCAAGTAAAATTAATTCTGAATTTCATGTAACTTGACACATCATATGATGTAGTCAGAGTTCATTTATCCAAAGCCCTTGACTGGGTTTAAATGCACGTTTGTCAGATTTACTCCGTAGCTTAAGAGGCAAATAACTTTTTGTCATTCCGTAATTGTCTAAACTTCACTTTGATGAAGCCGACTTACTTTCAAAGAAATCATAGGGAGGGGACGCCTCAGTGGCTCAGTCAGTTGAGCTACTGCCTCTGGCTTAGGTCATGATCCGAGGGTCCTGGGATTGAGTCCCACCTTGGGCTCCTTGCTTGGCAGGAAGCCTGCTTCTCTTTCTGCCTGTGTCTCCTTGTGTGCTTGTGCTCTCTCTCGACAAATAAATAAATAAAAACCTTTAAAAAAAAAGAAAGAAAGCAATCATGGGGAGAAGAGATTCATTGTTATTCTCTAGGAAATGTTGGGATTTTAATCTTACATATATTCTGGTAGAATTAGAGGCTCGCTTTATATATATAACACATATGTATATAAATTATACACATATATTTGAGCTTTTAGAAACTGTGGTACCTGGACCTTCTTTCCTGGTCTCTCTGTTCTTGCAGCGTATAGCCCACATTACGGCCATGCTGCAGCAGTCCCTGGGAGGCCTGCTGCTAGAAGGGCTTCAGACTTCCAATGTGGACATCATACGGCACTGCCTCCAGACTTACGCTACAATTGACAAGACACGGGATGCAGAGGCGTTAGTCGGTCAAGTACTGGTGAAATCATACATGGATGAGGTTTGTGCCCCCATGCACCTCATTCCACAAACACAGAGCATCTAATCTGGCTTCGTTTCTTGACTGGGTACGAGAGAGCTCAGGGCTCTTCCTTGAAGATGCTCTTTGTTCCTGCTCTTCTGGTTGTAAGAAAAGGTTGGTCCCGCTTGGTGCCCATCAGCATGGCAGGAATCAGGCATGCGCTCTGGTCTCTTCCAGTGATGCCATAACTCAGGGATCATCTTAATTTAGTAGGGGTGAGGGACTTGCCTAGGAAGAAGGTACGGATCAGAACATTTTCAGGTCAATTTCCATTTCCATAAGTTATACGTTAATGAAGTTGCCGAAAAGCGTGACCCCACCAAGGCGCCCGTGCCCACTGGAGGAGCTGGAAGACAGCTCTGTGCGCAGGGAAAGTCTGTGAGGGGAAGCGTCTTTGCAGAATTGATGTGGCCTAAGTCTTGAAGACCATGGGGGAGTTTGCCAGGCTAGGAAGGTGGGAGGGAGGGAATATTCAAAGATAAAGGGCTTTGAAGGGCGAGTTAGCGGGGTAGTACCTTAAGTCCAGAACTTGGTTACCCAGTGTTCTTGACCTATAAGGATACAGTAAAATACAGGGAGTCAGTGTATCCTGCCTCTGAGCGGCCGGAGTATGGGCTGCACCATGTGAGGCCGCCAGCAATCAGCAGCTTCCAACTTAGAGAGCGTCGGTTTCATCTAGTTCAAGCGGACAGAAGTCATGAAGCCAGTCTCAGCGTTTGAGGGCTTTCTTCCAGTCACCTGCCAGTTCGAGTGTTCTTTCTGTCTGGTAAGTATAAAGCTACCCACCATGACTTCAGGATGAAAGGCTTCCAGTTTTAAAACGAGACAGTATCCCAGTGATAGAAGTGAAATTGAAGGATTAATTTCAGTAATCTTCTCAGCTTCATTAAGACTACTAAAAGTAAATGATCTGTCAGTTCTTTGTATGTATCCTATTATAGTTCATAGCTCTCTCTGTGGGGGTGAAAAAGATCACATTATTCTTTGTCACTAAATGAAAATATTTTAGTTATTTAATTTATGCCCTTTTCATTGAACTGAATCTAATATGCTAAATTAGGGAAGTACTTTACGTTTCCGTGTCATTAAATGAACTGTGGCCACGTTTGTATTTTAAGTTTGCATGCTTGTCATTCACCTCCTGCAACTCAGCCTCACCAAAAAAAATTAAATACTAAAGCAAAATAAGATGTGTTTTCTTCCATCACTTTCCATCTCAGCCCTTTCCCTGTTCTGGAGACGGTAGAGGATAAGGCCAGGGTGAAGATGATACAGAGCTGTTGTCTGCAGATACAGTATTTCGCTTTTAAGCTCAGAAGAGAAGCAGATGGGTGTGTGTGATGTTTTAGCTTCAGGCCAGTCTCTGTCCCTCAGCCTCTGTGTCCCCCAGGGTTGGAGCAGTATTCCCAAATCCCGGGACCTAGATTTTCATGCCATTGTTACTTACCTCCTGTTTAGAAAGCATACTGAGTGGGGAGGAGGAAGGACGAAGTGCATTTTTAAGGTTTACACGATTCTTTTCTCTGTAGTGTATAGTTCATACTTCTCTTTTAGGTGCTTTAAAAACAAACAAAAACACAAACAAACAAACAAACAAATAAATAAATAAAAATAAAATGCTCTTCCTTCTGCTAGGTGATTGTAGAGCAGATCGTTGAGTCTCATCCAGACGGCCTGAAGATCATGTATGCTAATAAGCTCCTGGAGTTCGTTCCTCACCACTGCCACCTTCTTCGAGAGGTCACAAGAGGAGCCATCTCAAGGTGACGTAAAATGCTGTGTATGCACCTGAGCTCAGTTTAGTGACCACCTGTCACCTCCTCATGTGCCGCTGATCCCTGGCTGTCCTATCTGACCCGGGAACGTGGGAACGTGTGCTCTTCCCTATTTGTTACCAGTGCTGTAAGGCAGGTGTCACTTGCCTGGGTTTACAGGGAAGGGAATGAAGAGTGGGGACGAATCTCAATGGTGACATTTGTGTGACTCCAGAGCCTCTGCTTTTCTCTTGTCTATACTGTCTCCTTAACCAGGCTCAACATCAAAATTGGTTTCCTTCCATTATTGTGATGTCATCATCGGTCTAGCAATACCAATTCATTTTAATTCAACACGTTTTATACTGATGGCAATTAAAGTCATGAACGGTTTTCCCTCCCTCTCTTATTTCATTTCCATGGCTTTCCAGTTCTGCTTCATGAATATCCCATTACCTTCCACCATCTCCGTCATCCCAGTCCAGACCTTTGTTGCCTTTTGTTCGAGGGTAGCGGGCTCTCCCCACCTGGTCTCCCAGTTCCACCTGTCCCTCTTCATTGCAGCCCTCAGCTGTCCCACCTGCCCAGAGCTCTTCAGCCTTCCTGAGTCGCTCGTGGCTTCTCATCGCCCACAGAAGAGCATCCAGTCTTCCTGGCGTAACCTGTGACCGTTGGTGCTTGAGTCCTAGTGGTTCTCTGCTGTAGAACTTTCTACTGTGGAACTTTCCCCCATACCACTATGGTTCCTGGCCAGACAGGAGCACTTGACCTTCCCTAACACACCTGGTACAGAAGATCCCTGACTTCACCTTGGTTCAGTTTATGGTTTTTTGACTTTTTATAATAGTGCAGAAGTGATATGCATTTAGTTTGGATCTTTTCCCAGGCTGGCGATCTACAGTAGGGTCCTCTTTTGTAATGCTGGGCAGGGGCAGCGAGCACAGCCCCCAGGCAAACCACGTGATCACGAGGGTCAGCAACCAACACACTTGAACCGTCCTGTTCTGGCTTTCAGTGCAGTGTTCAGTAAGTTACATGAGATACCAGACACTTTATTGTGAAATAGGCTTTGTGTTAGAGGATTTTGCCCAACTGTGCAATACTGTAAGTGTTCTCAAGACATTTAAGTTTGGCGGGGCTAAGCTCTGATGTTCAGTCACTTAGGTGTTTTCCATGCATTTTCAACTAAAGAGATTTCCAGCTGAACAATGGGTTTATTAGAAGCTGAGGCCGTCATAAGCCGAGGAACATCTGTCTATACTGTGCACCTCTGTGTTTTCCTTCATTGCTTCCTGTCTCTTATTCCTTTGTCTTTCTGTTGATCTGTCACTCCACATGAAGCTCCAGTCAAATACAAATTCTTTTTTTTTTTAGGTTATTTATTTATTTACTTATTAGAGAAAGCATAAGCAGAGGGGGAGGCAAAGAGTGAAGCAGGCTCCCCACTGAGCAGGGAGCCCGATGTGGAACTCAATCCCAGGACCCTGAGATCATGACCTGAGCCACCCAAGCGCCCCTAGGCTATGGTTATTTCAAGAAAAAGTCCTATTTGTGAATTCTTCATCTAGTGAAGATGAATTAAAATCAGAAAGTCAACTCTGCCACCTTTAAAAACCCAGGAACAGAAAAAAATTCCACGAGCAGGTATAACCCTATCCACAATAAATCACTTTCAATCCAGTTCTGAAAACTAATACAGAGTAGGAAGAAAGCATTACAGTAAATTTTTGTTTTCATTAATCAAGCTGGAAAATAACGGGCCTTACATGAATGCCCTTTAGGAAGACAGTTCTTATAGTTTTATGTTGATAGAAACTCACATTACATTTGAAATGCATGTTAAAACCATGACTGTAGATTAACTACCACTTTCAGTCATCAGAAGATGAAAAATGGTCAAGAGTCACCCAAACTGAATCCTGGTTCCTCCTGGAAAATGTGTTCCTAAATATTTTCCCCCTGAACTACTGTGCTCTTTCTGTATCTTACACAGCAGACATTGCGATGCACAAACACATCCAGAAGGCCTTTGAGGGCTGACAGCCTGCTGGAACAATGAGGAATTCACCTGGGTTTCTGCCTTTCTGCCGGGCCCAGAAAGTTCTGGGTAACCCAGGTGACGTGTCATGAGAATACATGTGTAGCTCACACCATATGTATTATCTCCTCAGGGTAGACACCAAAATCCATGTTCGTATATGAAAATCCGAGATGCGTACAGAAATCAAGAGTGATTCTGTCATATTGAAAGAAAAACACACTGTTGCGCTGCCACATGCCTCGTTTCTCCTTGAGTGACTGCAGGAAGTAGCGATTGCAGTCAGAAATCTCAGAAAGAAAAATTAGAGTAAGGGCAACACCTGAAGTTTATTCCTGAAAATACTTGGAGAATGACTGTGACCAATAAACCAGGGCTTAGTTCATGAGACTATGTCAATGAGCTTATACCATCCCATGTCCTGGTCAAACCCTCATGTCTGGGAGATGGAGGGACGTCTTCATCTTCCAGAGCTACTATTAGGGAAAAAGGTGGAGACAATACTGACTGAGTCCCTACTTCAGCAGGAGAGCCAAAAACACCTTGCCCCTCCATAATCCCAAATGAAAATAAACATCTCGGGGCGCCTGGGTGGTTTAAGCTTCTGCCTTTGGCTGGGATCGAGCCCCACGTCGGGCTCTTTGCTCAGCGGGGAGCCCACTTCCCTCCTTCTCTCTCTGCCTGCCTCTCTGCCTACTTGTGATCTCTGTCTGTCAAATAAATGAAATAAATAAAATCTTTAAAAAAGAAAAGAAAAGAAACATTTCATTTTACTAGTGTGCAGCAGTGACTATGCAGGAGAAATTATTATTATTTTATTATTAGATGATATATTATTATTATTATTATTATTATTATTATTATTATTATTATACTATATTGTTAACCTTTTGAATTCGGACACCTAAAATTTTAAATAAAATATGAAGGCCTTTTTTTTTAAGATTTTATTTATTTGAAAGACAGAGATCACAAGTAGGCAGAGAGGCAGGCAGAGAGGGGGAAGCAGGCTCCCCACTGAACAGAGAATCCGATGCAGGACTTGATCCCAGGACCCTGGGATCATGACCTGAGCCGAAGGCAGCGGCTTAACCCACTGAGCCACCCAGGCGCCCCATGAAGGCTTTTTTTAAAGAACAAAAACTTCAGACTATATCTTTATCCTATCAGTTCCCACTACAACTGGCTTCTGTCTTGGCCAACATTTAGCCATTCAGATAAAGTCCGTATTTAGTGCTTCGTGTGTATGCATGTGTAAAATAAGTGGACAGTCATAAATCTTTAAGATTGTGTATAATAACCGTGAAATAAGGATTCTTGATACGCAAGGTCTCGTCTGGGGAAAACAGCTGGAGAACAGTATGCAGTTTTCAAATGACGAAGGGGAAATACGCATTCAGTTATGAGAAAGGGAAGGAGAACAAGACCAAATAATAATAAAAGGGAAAAAAGCTTTTTCTGCCATCTTTCCGTGCCGCAGTAACAGTGTGAACAAATGTCCCACAGATGCCCTCAAGAACATTAACACTGCTGAAAGGGGGGGCGAAGGCCAGGTTCTTAGGAGGCCCTGCACCAAAGTCATCGTCCCGTTTCCTCACTGTGATGACGAAGCATGAGTACATTGGCAAATTTGAAATTATTGATGACCACAGAGCTGGGAAAACTGCTGTGAACCTCACGGGCAAGTTAAACAAGTGTGGCATGACCAGCCCTAGACTTGTATAACTGAAAGATCTAGAAAAGTGGCAGAATATTTCCATCCCCTCAGTTTGGTTTCACTGCATGGAAAAATTCTTCTGGCATCATGCACCATGAAGAAGGAAGAATCCAGGCAGGAGGGAAAATCCTGGGATTCCTTTTTCCTAGAAATATAATATACATGGCACGTGAAATGCCACAATGGGGAAAAAAAAAAGGAAAATAAATTACAGTCAACTAATGTTTGACAAGGGTGCCAAACAATTCAATGGGGGTAAGAACAGTATTTTACTCCCAAGCAGCCACATGCAAATAATGAAACAGGAGTCCTGCCTCACACCATACAGGGAAAATAACCCCAAATGCATCAAAGACATAAGTGTAAGCATTAAAATGATAAAGTTCGGGATGCCTGGGTAGCTCAGTTGGTTGGACGGCTGCCTTCTGCTCAGGTCATGATCCCGGAGTTCCCGGATTGAGTCCTGCATCAGGCTCCAAGCTCCACAGGGAGTCTGCTTCTCCCTCTGACCTTCTCCTCGCTCATGCTCTCTCTCATTGTCTCTTTCTCAAATAAATAAAATCTTTTAAAAAATAAAAATAAAGTAAAATGATAAAGTTTTCAGAAGAAAACACAAAGGTAAATGTTAGTGGTCTTGAATCTAACAACGGCTCCTCAGCCAAACACCAAAGTACAAGCAACTTAAAAAAAATAATAAACAAATAAATGGGACTCAACCAAAATATCCCAGTTTTGTGCTTCCAAGGACCCCATTGACAAAGTCAAAAGACAAGCCACTAAATGGGAGAAAATATTTGCAGGTCATATATAAGGAACATGCATTCAGACTGTGTGAAGAATTCTTACAACTCAAATAAAAAGACAACCAAGTTAAGAAATGAGCAAAGAGGGGCGCCTGGGTGGCTCAGTGGGTTAAGCTGCTGCCTTCCGCTCAGGTCTTGAACTCAGAGTCCTGGGATCGAGCCCCGTGCTTTCTGCTCAGCAGGGAGCCTGCTTCTTCCTCTCTCTCTGCCTGCCTCTCTGCCTGCTTGTGATCTCTCTCAATAAATCTCTCTCAAATAAATAAATAAAATCTCTTAAAAAATGAGCAAAGAACTTGAATATACATTTCTCTAATATTCAAATGTATACATTAATATATAAATGTATATATAAATATATTTTACATGATCATATATTTATATAAACATATTTACGTAAATATATTTACATTCTTAAATATGTATTTAAATATAAATAAAATATGAAATATATAATATATATTTAAAGATACATATAAGGTATATATAAAATATATGGGACAATAAGCACGTGAAAATATGCTCAACATCACTAATCACTCGGGAAATGCAAATCAAAACCATGGTGAGATACCACCTCCCACCCACGTGGATGGCTACTATCAAAAACCCCAAAAGCAGGTGTTGGAAGGATGTGAAGAGCTGGAACCTGTAAATTGCTGGTGGGCTTGGAAAATGGCACAGCCACATTAGAAATGGTTTAGTAGCTCCTCAAAATGCAAAACACAGAGTTGCCATATGACACACCAATATCACTCCTGTGTATAGAGCCAAGAAAAAACTATGCCCACACAAACACTTGTGCATGAAGGTTTAGGGTTTATTCGTAATAGCGAAAAGGTGAGAACAACCCTGATGTTCATCAACTGATGAAGAGATAAATAAAATGTGATCCATCCAGCCTGTGGAATATTATTCAGCCTTGAAAAGGAATAGAATTTTGATATGTGCCACGACACAGAGGAGCCTTGAAAACATTCTGCTGATTGAGAGAAGTCAGTCACAGAAGACCACGTATTGCATAATTTGATTTATATGGAATTTCCAAAATAGCTAAATCTACAGAGACCGAAAGTAGATTAGCGGTTGCCTAAGACTGGTGGTGATGGCTAAAGTTTTCTTTTGAGGATAATGAAAAAGTGTAGGTAGTTCAGTATAGTATAGTTAAATATAGTGAAAGCCATTAAATTGTCCACATTAGATGGTGAGTGGTATGGCCTGTGAATTATATCTCAATTAAGCTGTCATCGAAAAATGCAAAGAACTTCTCTATTTATCAAGTACAAAAAGAATGAACTTGATTAAAAACATCAAAAATGGGGAAAATAAAAACAAAATAAGATGGGAGGAATAAAATTATGACTGTTTATCATTAATTTAAATGTGTACAGACTGACTTTTTCTATTAAAGCACCTATCAGGAGGTTACAAATCCACACTGTTCAAGAAACATACTTAAAATGCAAAAGGGATTGAGAATGTATCAGGTGAGGAGATACCATGCAAAAGAGAAAGCCGGAATGGCAAAATTCATCGCAGACAAGTTGGGTCTAAAGTTATAGGTACTAAGATGAAGAGGGACATTTTTAAAGGCAGAGTTTGGAAAGAAGATGTAAAAGGTATAAGCAGGTATACATCTAACAACATAATACCTGAAGACTCTAAAAATGCAATAACAAGGTAAAATTTTAGCTTTTCAAATGGGAGTATCTACTAGAAGGAGGGAAAAACAAGGACACACAGAAAATAGACATCCTGGGGCGCCTGGGTGGCTCAGTGGGTTAAAGCCTCTGCCTTCGGCTCAGGTCATGATCCCAGGGTCCTAGGATCGAGCCCCACATCGGTCTCTCTGCTCCGCGGGGAGCCTGCTTCCTCCTCTCTCTCACTCTCTGCCTGCCTCTCTGCCTACTTGTGATCTCTGTCTGTCAAATAAATAAATAAAATCTTAAAAAAAAAAAAGAAAATAGACTACCTTATTTCCCTCGGAAAACATTTCTTTCTTACACCTAAGGAAAGCCATATTTGTAAAGATTAATTGCATACTAGGCAACAAAGGAAACCTTTACAAGCCTTCCAAATTAAAGATTTAAAGAACAGTTCTTTGATCACAATCCAGTAGAATCAGAATAAGATAACCTGGTAACAAAAAATTGAAACTACATACAAGTTAAGAAATACAGTCTTCAGTCAAAGAAGAAATCATAAGACGACTGAAGAAAATCTTGAAAGCAATGGAAAGGAGACTATTTCATACCAAAACTTACAGAAGACACCAGAAGTTATACTCTAAGGAGACTTTAGTGTCAAATGTCTTCAATTTCAAACATTTTTTTAAATAAAAGAAAGTACTCATTTAAACCCATGAAAAAATCTTAAATTCACAAAGTTCGAAAGAAACCTCTGCACTAGAAGCAAGCAGGTAAGCATTTTTTTTTAACTAAGTAGCACATAAATTAATACTTCACATCCAATCTAATTAGGCGGGGACGGCTTAGTTAGAATTCATTTCTGAACAAGAAGAAAATCCAGGTTTGTGGCTAGAATGTAGCTCCAGGAGAGTGGAGAGCATGAAATGGTAAAATCTATAACACGTTCCTATAAACGCTTTGGTTATAGACCACAGTTCCAACACGTCATTATGCTTGCAGTGTAAAAGTATATTTGGAATCACCTTCCCTGAGGACTAGCAAAGTCCTGTTGATCTTTAAGGCATACCTACCATTCATCTTGGTTTTTCTCCATCTCATTTTTTTCCCTAGACATGCCCAGAGTATTACCATTGATGTATTTTGCACCAGCATTATATTATTATGAAACAGTATAGGACATATCCAGTTGAAATTTACAAACAGGAAAGGAAAAACTTATGAAATAGGAAAAAGATGATGGCTCTCTTTGTTACACTGTGATTGTCTTGTTCCCTTCCTGGTGTGAATTTTCAATCATCCAGGGTAGATGAGTGACTCAGAAAATGAGTAGTTAGGTCCTGTCAGCACTGTGAGACGCACAGTGGTGCAGTGGGAGTAGCCGGGGCTGGTCCTACACATACCAGCTGGGCTGCCTGCGTCAAGGTCGCCTGGTGCCCTGATTGCTCTGTTGTGTGACGCTAACAGTCCCTCCCCTTGCAGGCGGAGTTAGGTTTCTAAATTTTAGGAATTAAGGTTTTAGATTTGGAAGGAACTTGAGAGACCATATGCTCCGCATGTCTCATGATGGAGATTAAGAACGGACACATCCCAAAGGAAGCGATTCTCTGGTCCTAGGTCTCTGTCCCCTTTCACATCAAGGCATTCAACTAAGTGGTCAGCCTCCACTGTGCTTGTGTCTCTAGCCCGTTGCACTCGTGCTTCTGCCCCGTTCGTCCACACTTAGCAGACAGTCTGCACGCGGCCCTTCTGCAGCCCGTGTGTCTCCAGCGGCTCTGCTTCACTGCGGCCCTTGGCAGCGCCTGCAGCCCCTCCAGCCATGTCCACGTTCGGCCCCTGGGGAGCTGGCCCTCCAGTGTTCTTCCCGTCTTTGCTGTTGCTGCTGTGCTCATCGGATAGAAACACCTCAGTGAGCTCTGTGTCTACAATCCTGTCCCTTTGCAACACTGTCCTTGATAAACAGACATTGTGCACTTTCTTGCTCAGAATTACCTTGGAGGACTTTTTTCTCCAGAAGAGCAGCTCTGAGCTCTAGAGTCAGGAAAGCCAGAGCAGCGTCAGTGCACAGTAAATCCATCATGCTCTGCCAGGCCCAGAAATGCAGAGAAAAGGATAAATAGGAAATGCACATGGGATCAGTCAGTAGAGGTTGGGATTAGGCTTCTGCATTGGTCGTGCCAAGCGCTTGCCTTCCCTCCACACCAGTTCTGATGCTCTGGGACGGGGCACACCATGGCAGGTCTCCAGCGATTTTGGGTTTTCTTACAGTGTGTTTCCTTACTACCTGACTGCCCATCCTCAGATGTAGATGAGCCCAGCAGGGGCTTTGGGGCCTTTGTTGTGTGTTTTTTTTTCTTTCACTGTTCGACTTCCTTTTGAATGGGGTTGACGCTTTCTAATGTGGGGGGCAAGAGGGAAGTGTATCCAGTCCACTTGATGGCAGATGCACTGTGAGTGATTTCTCACCAGCTCCCGGAGCACCGAGCTTGCTCTTTCTGCCGTTGGGTAAATTTAAACTTGGAGTCCGCTGCTCTGAGCGATTTCCCAGGTTGCTGCTAGGCGGTCAGTTTTAGCTGATTGAGGAGACAGCAGTAGTTGGTACTGGGGAGGTACTTGGGAGGGAGAATGAGGCAGGCAGAGAAGAAGAGGGGGCTTCGGGTATGAACGGTAGGACAGGGCAAGAGAGAGGAGGGGGTTAGAGAATGGGAGAAGAAGGGAGAAGAAGGGCACAAATGGGAGAGCCCGAGGAACATGGAGGAATCATGCAGTTGTACCCACACTGACCTAAAATAGCTCCATCCCCTTGCCTGGGCCCTGTGGCCGGGCCAGGCTGCGTCGGTGGCTTCTACAACCTCCCCGCTCCTCACCCCTTGCACTGGGGCCTGCTGCACAGACAGTTTGTCATGAAAATTGATGGCGTTCAGGTGCAGGTGCCTGAGCGCTGTAAGGCATGTGGGGCGGTGGGGGTGGCAGGTTTTTAACTTTGGGAATTTCATTTCTCTAATTGTCTCTACTAGCCCTCTCTGGACTAGACAGATTTTGGAGAGAATTGCCACAGAATTTAACCAGTTACACTTTCATGCTGTTCAGAGCAAAGGCATGCCTCTTCTGGACAAAGTAAGACCAGCAAGTGTTGGTTTCGATTTTCAATTTGCTGTTTGCGAATTTCCTGGATGATTTTGGTTTGACCTAGCATTGCCCCTGATAATTGCTACTCTACAGGATTTTGAAGCTAGCTTTGAATTCTTTTTTTTTTCAGTGTCTCCTGCTTGGGACCCTGCTTCCATTATGTCACACTAGATAGATTTTGTGTAAAGACACAAGCGTAGTCTCCAAACTATGCAAGTAAAATTAATTCTGAATTTCATGTAACTTGACATATCATATGATGTAGTCAGAGTTCATTTATCCAAAGCCCTTGACTGGGTTTAAATGCACGTTTGTCAGATTTACTCCGTAGCTTAAGAGGCAAATAACTTTTTGTCATTCCGTAATTGTCTAAACTTCACTTTGATGAAGCCGACTTACTTTCAAAGAAATCATAGGGAGGGGACGCCTCAGTGGCTCAGTCAGTTAAGCCACTGCCTCTGGCTTGGGTCATGATCCCAGGGTCCTGGGATGGATCCCACCTTGGGCTCCTTGCTTGGCAGGAAGCCTGCTTCTCTTTCTGCCTGTGTCTCCTTGTGTGCTTGTGCTCTCTCTCAACAAATAAATAAATAAAAACCTTTTAAAAAAAAAAGAAAGAAAGCAATCATGGGGAGAAGAGATTCATTGTTATTCTCTAGGAAATGTTGGGATTTTAATCTTACATATATTCTGGTAGAATTAGAGGCTCGCTTTATATATATAACACATATGTATATAAATTATACACATATATTTGAGCTTTTAGAAACTGTGGTACCTGGACCTTCTTTCCTGGTCTCTCTGTTCTTGCAGCGTATAGCCCACATTACGGCCATGCTGCAGCAGTCCCTGGGAGGCCTGCTGCTAGAAGGGCTTCAGACTTCCAATGTGGACATCATACGGCACTGCCTCCAGACTTACGCTACAATTGACAAGACACGGGATGCAGAGGCGTTAGTCGGTCAAGTACTGGTGAAACCATACATGGATGAGGTTTGTGCCCCCATGCACCTCATTCCACAAACACAGAGCATCTAATCTGGCTTTGTTTCTTGACTGGGTGCGAGAGAGCTCAGGGCTCTTCCTTGAAGATGCTCTTAGTTCCTGATCTTCTGGTTGTAAGAAAAGGTTGGTCCCGCTTGGTGCCCATCAGCATGGCAGGAATCAGGCATGCGCTCTGGTCTCTTCCAGTGATGCCATAACTCAGGGATCATCTTAATTTAGTAGGGGTGAGGGACTTGCCTAGGAAGAAGGTACGGATCAGAACATTTTCAGGTCAATTTCCATTTCCATAAGTTATACGTTAATGAAGTTGCCGAAAAGCGTGACCCCACCAAGGCGCCCGTGCCCACTGGAGGAGCTGGAAGACAGCTCTGTGCGCAGGGAAAGTCTGTGAGGGGAAGCGTCTTCGCAGAATTGATGTGGCCTAAGTCTTGAAGACCATGGGGGAGTTTGCCAGGCTAGGAAGGTGGGAGGGAGGGAATATTCAAAGATAAAGGGCTTTGAAGGGCGAGTTAGCGGGGTAGTACCTTAAGTCCAGAACTTGGTTACCCAGTGTTCTTAACCTATAAGGATACAGTAAAATACAGGGAGTCAGTGTATCCTGCCTCTGAGCGGCCGGAGTATGGGCTGCACCATGTGAGGCCGCCAGCAATCAGCAGCTTCCAACTTAGAGAGCATCGGTTTCATCTAGTTCAAGCTGACAGAAGTCATGAAGCCAGTCTCAGCGTTTGAGGGCTTTCTTCCAGTCACCTGCCAGTGCGAGTGTTCTTTCTGTCTGGTAAGTATAAAGCTACCCACCATGACTTCAGGATGAAAGGCTTCCAGTTTTAAAACGCGACAGTATCCCAGTGATAGAAATGAAATTGAAGGATTAATTTCAGTAATCTTCTCAGCTTCATTAAGACTACTAAAAGTAAATGATCTGTCAGTTCTTTGTATGTATCCTATTATAGTTCATAGCTCTCTCTGTGGGGGTGAAAAAGATCACATTATTCTTTGTCACTAAATGAAAATATTTTAGTTATTTAATTTATGCCCTTTTCATTGAACTGAATCTAATATGCTAAATTGGGGAAGTACTTTACGTTTCCATGTCATTAAATGAACTGTGGCCACGTTTGTATTTTAAGTTTGTATGCTTGTCATTCACCTCCTGCAACTCAGCCTCACCAAAAAAAATTAAATACTAAAGCAAAATAAGATGTGTTTTCTTCCATCACTTTCCATCTCAGCCCTTTCCCTGTTCTGGAGACGGTAGAGGATAAGGCCAGGGTGAAGATGATACAGAGCTGTTGTCTGCAGATACAGTATTTTGCTTTTAAGCTCAGAAGGGAAGCAGATGAGTATGTGTGATGTTTTAGCTTCAGGCCAGTCTCTGTCCCTCAGCCTCTGTGTCCCCCAGGGTTGGAGCAGTATTCCCAAATCCCAGGACCTAGATTTTCATGCCAATGTTACTTACCTCCTGTTTAGAAAGCATACTGAGTGGGGAGGAGGAAGGACGAAGTGCATTTTTAAGGTTTACACGATTCTTTTCTCTGTAGTGTATAGTTCATACTTCTCTTTTAGGTGCTTTAAAAACAAACAAAAACACAAACAAACAAACACACAAATAAATAAATAAAAATAAAACGCTCTTCCTTCTGCTAGGTGATTGTAGAGCAGATCGTTGAGTCTCATCCAGACGGCCTGAAGATCATGTATGCTAATAAGCTCCTGGAGTTTGTTCCTCACCACTTCCACCTTCTTCGAGAGGTCACAAGAGGAGCCATCTCAAGGTGACGTAAAATGCTGTGTATGCACCTGAGCTCAGTTTAGTGACCACCTGTCACCTCCTCATGTGCCGCTGATCCCTGGCTGTCCTGTCTGACCCAGGAACGTGGGAACGTGTGCTCTTCCCTATTTGTTACCAGTGCTGTGAGGCAGGTGTCACTTGCCTGGGTTTACAGGGAAGGGAATGAAGAGTGGGGACGTATCTCAATGGTGACATTTGTGTGACTCCAGAGCCTCTGCTTTTCTCTTGTCTATACTGTCTCCTTAACCAGGCTCAAAATCAAAATTGGTTTCCTTCCATTATTGTGATGTCATCATCGGTCTAGAAATACCAATTCATTTTAATTCAACATGTTTTATACTGATGGCAATTAAAGTCATGAACGGTTTTCCCTCCCTCTCTTATTTCATTTCCATGGCTTTCCAGTTCTGTTTCATGAATATCCCATTACCTTCCACCATCTCCATCATCCCAGTCCAGACATTTGTTGCCTTTTGTTCGAGGGTAGCGGGCTCTCCCCACCTGGTCTCCCAGCTCCACCTGTCCCTCTTCATTGCAGCCCTCAGCTGTCCCACCTGCCCAGAACTCTTCAGCCTTCCTGAGTCGCTCGTGGCTTCTCATCGCCCACAGAAGAGCATCCAGTCTTCCTGGTGTAACCTGTGACCATTGGTGCTTGAGTCCTAGTGGTTCTCCGCTGTAGAACTTTCTACTGTGGAACTTTCCCCCATACCACTATGGTTCCTGGCCAGACAGGAGCACTTGACCTTCCCTAACACACCTGGTACAGAAGATCCCTGACTTCACCTTGGTTCAGTTTATGGTTTTTTGACTTTTTATAATAGTGCAGAAGTGATATGCATTTAGTTTGGATCTTTTCCCAGGCTGGCGATCTACAGTAGGGTCCTCTTTTGTAATGCTGGGCAGGGGCAGCGAGCACAGCCCCCAGGCAAACCACGTGATCACGAGGGTCAGCAACCAACACACTTGAACCGTCCTGTTCTGGCTTTCAGTGCAGTGTTCAGTAAGTTACATGAGATACCAGACACTTTATTGTGAAATAGGCTTTGTGTTAGAGGATTTTGCCCAACTGTGCAATACTGTAAGTGTTCTCAAGACATTTAAGTTTGGCGGGGCTAAGCTCTGATGTTCAGTCACTTAGGTGTTTTCCATGCATTTTCAACTAAAGAGATTTCCAGCTGAACAATGGGTTTATTAGAAGCCGAGGCCGTCATAAGCTGAGGAACATCTGTCTATACTGTGCGCCTCTGTGTTTTCCTTCATTGCTTCCTGTCTCTTATTCCTTTGTCTTTCTGTTGATCTGTCACTCCACATGAAGCTCCAGTCAAATACAACTTCTTTTTTTTTTTAGGTTATTTATTTATTTACTTATTAGAGAAAGCATAAGCAGAGGGGGAGGCAAAGAGTGAAGCAGGCTCCCCACTGAGCAGGGAGCCCGATGTGGAACTCAATCCCAGGACCCTGAGATCATGACCTGAGCCACCCAAGCGCCCCCAGGCTATGGTTATTTCAAGAAAAAGTCCTATTTGTGAATTCTTCATCTAGTGAAGATGAATTAAAATCAGAAAGTCAACTCTGCCACCTTTAAAAACCCAGGAACAGAAAAAAATTCCACGAGCAGGTATAACCCTATCCACAATAAATCACTTTCAATCCAGTCCTGAAAACTAATACAGAGTAGGAAGAAAGCATTACAGAAAAAATTTGTTTTCATTAATCAAGCTGGAAAATAACGGGCCTTACATGAATGCCCTTTAGGAAGGCAGTTCTTATAGTTTTATGTTGATAGAAACTCACATTACATTTGAAATGCATGTTAAAACCATGACTGTAGATTAACTACCACTTTCAGTCGTCAGAAGATGAAAAATGGTCAAGAGTCACCCAAACTGAATCCTGGTTCCTCCTGGAAAATGTGTTCCTAAATATTTTCCCCCTGAACTAGTGTGCTCTTTCTGTATCTTACACAGCAGACACTGCGATGCACAAACACATCCAGAAGGCCTTTGAGGGCTGACAGCCTGCTGGAACAATGAGGAATTCACCTGGGTTTCTGCCTTTCTGCCGGGCCCAGAAAGTTCTGGGTAACCCAGGTGACGTGTCATGAGAATACATGTGTAGCTCACAACATATGTATTATCTCCTCAGGGTAGACACCAAAATCCATGTTCCTATATGAAAATCCGAGATGCGTACAGAAATCAAGAGTGATTCTGTCATCTTGAAAGAAAAACACACTGTTGCGCTGCCACATGCCTCGTTTCTCCTTGAGTGACTGCAGGAAGTAGCGATTGCAGTCAGAAATCTCAGAAAGAAAAATTAGAGTAAGGGCAACACCTGAAGTTTATTCCTGAAAATACTTGGAGAACGACTGTGACCAATAAACCAGGGCTTAGTTCATGAGACTGTCAATGAGCTTATAACATCCCATGTCCTGGTCAAACCCTCATGTCTGGGAGATGGAGGGACATCTTCATCTTCCAGAGCTACTATTAGGGAAAAAGGTGGAGACAATACTGACTGAGTCCCTACTTCAGCAGGAGAGCCAAAAACACCTTGCCCCTCCATAATCCCAAATGAAAATAAACATCTCGGGGCGCCTGGGTGGTTTAAGCTTCTGCCTTTGGCTGGGATCAAGCCCCACGTCGGGTTCTTTGCTCAGCGGGGAGCCCACTTCCCTCCTTCTCTCTCTGCCTGCCTCTCTGCCTACTTGTAATCTCTGCCTGTCAAATAAATAAAATAAATAAAATCTTTAAAAAAGAAGAGAAAAGAAACATCTCATTTTACTAGTGTGCAGCAGTGACTATGCAGGAGAAATTATTATTATTTTATTATTAGATGATATATTATTATTATTATTATTATTATTATTATACTATATTGTTAACCTTTTGAATTCGGACACCTAAAATTTTTAATAAAATATGAAGGCCTTTTTTTTTTAAGATTTTATTTATTTGAAAGACAGAGATCACAAGTAGGCAGAGAGGCAGGCAGAGAGGGGGAAGCAGGCTCCCCACTGAACAGAGAATCCGATGCAGGACTTGATCCCAGGACCCTGGGATCATGACCTGGGCTGAAGGCAAGAGGCTTTAGCCCACTGAGCCACCCAGGCGCCCCATGAAGGCTTTTTTTTTTTTTTAAGATTTTACCTATTTATTTGACAGAGAGATCACAAGTAGGCAGAGAGGCAGGCAGAGAGAGAGAGAGGAGGAAGCAGGCTCCCCGCTGAGCAGAGAGCCCGACATGGGACTTGATCCCAGGACCCTGAGATCATGACCTGAGCCGAAGGCAGCGGCTTAACCCACTGAGCCACCCAGGCGCCCCATGAAGGCTTTTTTTAAAGAACAAAAACTTCAGACTATATCTTTATCCTATCAGTTCCCACTACAACTGGCTTCTGTCTTGGCCAACATTTAGCCATTCAGATAAAGTCCGTATTTAGTGCTTCGTGTGTATGCATGTGTAAAATAAGCGGACAGTCATAAATCTTTAAGATTGTGTATAATAACCGTGAAATAAGGATTCTTGATACACAAGGTCTCGTCTGGGGAAAACAGCTGGAGAACAGTATGCAGTTTTCAAATGACGAAGGGGAAATACGCATTCGGTTATGAGAAAGGGAAGGAGAACAAGACCAAATATTAATAAAAGGGAAAAAAGCTTTTTCTGCCATCTTTCCGTGCCGCAGTAACAGTGTGAACAAATGTCCCACAGATGCCCTCAAGAACATTAACACTGCTGAAAGGGGGGGCGAAGGTCAGGTTCTTAGGAGGCTCTGCACCAAAGTCATCGTCCCGTTTCCTCACTGTGATGACGAAGCATGAGTACATTGGCAAATTTGAAATTATTGATGACCACAGAGCTGGGAAAACTGCTGTGAACCTCATGGGCAAGTTAAACAAGTGTGGCATGACCAGCCCTAGACTTGTATAACTGAAAGATCTAGAAAAGTGGCAGAATATTTCCATCCCCTCAGTTTGGTTTCACTGCATGGAAAAATTCTTCTGGCATCATGCACCATGAAGAAGGAAGAATCCAGGCAGGATGGAAAATCCTGGGATTCCTTTTTCCTAGAAATATAATATACATGGCACGTGAAATGCCTCAATGGGGAAAAAAAAGGAAAATAAATTACAGTCAACTAATGTTTGACAAGACTCCCAAACAATTCAATGGGGGTAAGAACAGTATTTTACTCCCAAGCAGCCACATGCAAATAATGAAACAGGAGTCCTGCCTAACACCATACAGAGAAAATAACCCCAAATGCATCAAAGACATAAGTGTAAGCATTAAAATGATAAAGTTCGAGATGCCTGGGTAGCTCAGTTGGTTGGACGGCTGCCTTCTGCTCAGGTCATGATCCCGGAGATCCCGGATTGAGTCCTGCATCAGGCTCCAAGCTCCACAGAGCTTGCTTCTCCCTCTGATTTTCTCCTCGCTCATGCTCTCTCTCATTGTCTCTTTCTCAAATAAATAAAATCTTTTAAAAAATAAAAATAAAGTAAAATGATAAAGTTTTCAGAAGAAAACACAAAGGTAAATGTTAGTGGTCTTGAATCTAACAACGGCTCCTCAGCCAAACACCAAAGTACAAGCAACTTAAAAAAAATAATAAACAAATAAATGCGACTCAACCAAAATATCCCAGTTTTGTGCTTCCAAGGACCCCATTGACAAAGTCAAAAGACAAGCCACTAAATGGGAGAAAATATTTGCAGGTCATATATAAGGAACATGCATTCAGACTGTGTGAAGAATTCTTTTTTTTTTTTTTTAGATTTTTTTTTATATTTATTTGAAAGAGAGAAATCACAAGTAGATGGAGAGGCAGGCAGAGAGAGAGAGAGGGAAGCAGGCTCCCTGCTGAGCAGAGAGCCCGATGCGGGCCTCGATCCCAGGACCCTGAGATCATGACCCGAGCCGAAGGCAGCGGCTTAACCCACTGAGCCACCCAGGCACCCAAGAATTCTTACAACTCAAATAAAAAGACAACCAAGTTAAGAAATGAGCAAAGAGGGGCGCCTGGGTGGCTCAGCGGGTTAAGCTGCTGCCTTCCGCTCAGGTCTTGAACTCAGAGTCCTGGGATCGAGCCCCGTGCTTTCTGCTCAGCAGGGAGCCTGCTTCTTCCTCTCTCTCTGCCTGCCTCTCTGCCTGCTTGTGATCTCTCTCAATAAATCTCTCTGAAATAAATAAATAAAATCTCTTAAAAAATGAGCAAAGAACTTGAATATACATTTCTCTAATATTCAAATGTATACATTAATATATAAATGTATATATAAATATATTTTACATGATCATATATTTATATAAACATATTTATGTAAATATATTTACATTCTTAAATATGTATTTAAATATAAATAAAATATGAAATATATAATATATATTTAAAGATACATATAAGGTATATATAAAATATATGGGACAATAAGCACGTGTAAATATGCTCAACATCACTAATCATTCGGGAAATGCAAATCAAAACCATGGTGAGATACCACCTCCCACCCACGTGGATGGCTACTATCAAAAACCCCAAAAGCAGGTGTTGGAAGGATGTGAAGAGCTGGAACCTGTAAATTGCTGGTGGGCTTGGAAAATGGCACAGCCACATTAGAAATGGTTTAGTAGCTCCTCAAAATGCAGAACACAGAGTTGCCATATGACACACCAATATCACTCCTGTGTATAGAGCCAAGAAAAAAACTATGCCCACACAAAAACTTGTGCATGAAGGTTTAGGGTTTATTCGTAATAGCGAAAAGGTGAGAACAACCCTGATGTTCATCAACTGATGAAGAGATAAATAAAATGTGATCCATCCAGCCTGTGGAATATTATTCAGCCTTGAAAAGGAATAGAATTTTGATATGTGCCACGACACAGAGGAGCCTTGAAAACATTCTGCTGATTGAGAGAAGTCAGTCACAGAAGACCACGTATTGCATAATTTGATTTATATGGAATTTCCAGAATAGCTAAATCTACAGAGACCGAAAGTAGATTAGCGGTTGCCTAAGACTGGTGGTGATGGCTAAAGTTTTCTTTTGAGGATGATGAAAATGTGTAGGTAGTTCAGTATAGTATAGTTAAATATAGTGAAAGCCATTAAATTGTCCACATTAGATGGTGAGTGGTATGGCCTGTGAATTATATCTCAATTAAGCTGTCATCGAAAAATGCAAAGAACTTCTCTATTTATCAAGTACAAAAAGAATGAACTTGATTAAAAACATCAAAAATGGGGAAAATAAAAACAAAATAAGATGGGAGGAATAAAATTATGACTGTTTATCATTAATTTAAATGTGTACAGACTGACTTTTTCTATTAAAGCGCCTATCAAGAGGTTACAGATCCACGCTGTTCAAGAAACATACTTAAAATGCAAAAGGGATTGAGAATGTATCAGGTGAGGAGATACCATGCAAAAGAGAAAGCCGGAATGGCAAAATTCATCGCAGACAAGTTGGGTCTAAAGTTATAGGTACTGGGACGCCTGGGTGGCTAAGTGGGTTAAGCCGCTGCCTTCGGCTCAGGTCATGATCTCAGCGTCCTGGGATCGAGCCCCGAATCGGGCTCTCTGCTCAGCAGGGAGCCTGCTTCCTCCTCTCTCTCTGCCTGCCTCTCTGCCTGCCTGTAATCTCTGTCTGTCAAATTAATATATAAAATCTTTAAAAAAAAATAAAGTTATAGGTACTAAGATGAAGAGGGACATTTTTAAAGGCAGAGTTTGGAAAGAAGATGTAAAAGGTATAAGCAGGTATACATCTAACAACATAATACCTGAAGACTCTAAAAATGCAATAACAAGGTAAAATTTTAGCTTTTCAAATGGGAGTATCTACTAGAAGGAGGGAAAAACAAGGACACACAGAAAATAGACATCCTGGGGCGCCTGGGTGGCTCAGTGGGTTAAAGCCTCTGCCTTCGTTCGGCTCAGGTCATGATCCCAGGGTCCTAGGATCGAGCCCCACATCGGTCTCTCTGCTCCGCGGGGAGCCTGCTTCCTCCTCTCTCTCACTCTCTGCCTGCCTCTCTGCCTACTTGTGATCTCTGTCTGTCAAATAAATAAATAAAATCTTAAAAAAAAAAGAAAATAGACATCCTTATTTCCCTCGGAAAACATTTCTTTCTTACACCTAAGGAAAGCCATATTTGTAAAGATTAATTGCATACTAGGCAACAAAGGAAACCTTTACAAGCCTTCCAAATTAAAGATTTAAAGAACAGTTCTTTGATCACAATCCGGTAGAATCAGAATTAGATAACCTGGTAACAAAAAATTGAAACTACATACAAGTTAAGAAATACAGTCTTCAGTCAAAGAAGAAATCATAAGACAACTGAAGAAAATCTTGAAAGCAATGGAAAGGAGACTATTTCATACCAAAACTTACAGAAGACACCAGAAGTTATACTCTAAGGAGACTTTAGTGTCAAATGTCTTCAATTTCAAACATTTTTTTAAATAAAAGAAAGTACTCATTTAAACCCATCAGAAAAGGGCAGCTCAATCCAAAGAAAGGAAGTAATTATAATAAAGATAAATTTTTAAACTAATAAAAAATATCAGGGGCAAATAAACTCAAAGTTGTTTCTATGAAAGACTAATGAAATAATAATAATAAAAAAAAACTTCACATGCCCTATTAAGGATAAGAGAGGGGGAAGATGGGGTGTGGGAGGAGGTGGGGAGAGGGAAGGGGAATGGGGAAAGGGGGGTTTCAGGGAAGAGGGGACAGAGAGAGGGAGAGAGTTGCAAAACAGATAAGGATTGGGAACAGAGATATAAAAGCAAATGCATAATATAAAAGAATCACTAAACTGCAAGGCACTTTATACTAATCAATTTGATAACCTAGAAGAAACGATGATTTCCTAGGAAAACAAAATCATCCAAATGATTCAATAATGGAAAATTAAGAAGATGAGTTCCAAGATCAGACAGGTTTGCAGCTGGATAACTGTCATTCTACTGTTAAATGGCAACAGGCAATTAAACAATAATAAGTCAATTCACTTGATGAAGCTGAGCACAATTTTAATACCCAAACCTGAGAGGGAGGAACGGGGAAGCTATTAACAAATCTGGCTTAGGACAGATTAGTTAACAGAAACTGAACTAATGTTAGCAAATAACAGAAGTCAGGCATCTATCAAAGGACTATATCCTGAGACCAACTTGGATTCATTCCAGGAAAATAAAGGGAGCTCAAGACCAGAAAATCAATAAGATTTACCTCATCACTAAATTAACTGTGAAAAAACTCTTAAGACCATAGCAATAAATGCATTTGATAAAAAAATAAAGGCACCTGATAAAAGGTGAGCAACCATTCTTTATAAAAATGAAGATAAAAACAGAAGGACGTTATGCAGGAGGGATTATTAACTGGGAAGCACTAGATCAAGAGGTAGATAAAATGAGCCCATATTTGTTAAACAGTGACAGAGCCCCATGCGTGCGTGGATAGAGGCGAATGAGCTCATGGATGAGCACCAGGCTGTCAACAGGTATTATAGGGACAAAGGCAGCGGTGACTAGAGGAGAGTCTTAACAACAGGGAAGAAGGTAAAAGGAGGATTGCAGTTAAAAATTGTGCATGATACAAACACATGCAAATAAGACCGGATATTTTCCGGTATATAGTTTTTTAAAACCCTGCACACATTACTGGAACTACCAACTCTTGCTTTCAGCTCCGCAGCCCTCGCGTGCTTTCCCAGTACCAGGATGCAGGGGTAGATCCTCCGTTGGTGACATCCTATGTCATTGTACTCCTAAAGGGACAGGTGAAACAGCGCAGGGGCTTGAGGTCGGAACTTAGGCATCGCTGCGCCCACCCCAGCTCCCTGCTCGCCCAGCCCCCACTCTGAAGCGGCAGGCACTTGGAGCTGTTAAGAAGCAGGGATCTGAGCAGTTCTCTGGTTTCCCCTGGAGCCATCTGCATCCATCATATTTCCCACAGCTCTCCCCGAGTGTTGGTGCTGGCTCCCCCCGAGAGTTCCTTTAACTCCAGGCATACCCTTCTTATGACAGCACCTAGTACTCCCCGTCACAGTGCTCTGTCTGTCACATGCATCCATTGATCAACTTTGTGCTGGTTGAGGGCTGGAGCCCCCTCCTGTTAACTTCTCAAGTCCGTTTCTAATGCAGCAGCACCTGGCACTTAAGCACCCTGTCAGTACCTGCCAAATGAATGAAATGTACTCAAAACATAGTATGAAGTCTGCGTTCTGAAACTCCTTTTTGGAGCTGTTTGCTATCATTTTCCCAGGCAATTAAAAAAATTTCCAGCCTTGCTGACAACAACCTGAAGGGGTAAAGGAATGCCGGGATGCCCCATGGGACATGTCACTCTGGATGGTCCTTCAGCAGCAGGGACTTAGATAGCGCTCTTCCAAACCCAGCAGGATGGTGGAATGGGTACGTGGCTGAGTGCCTCCTGGGTCTGACCCTGTGTGACGCCACCCAGTGCCTGCAGCTGCCCTCTGGAAGGTGTTGCTTTTGCGGCAGAACCAGAGGGCACCAAGCATGTGTCTGTCTCCAAAGTCCTGGGCACCACATCACAATGCCTTCCTGAGAAGCAGAATCAAGGACAGTTGCTGATCTTCATTCCTTCCCACCAAAGGTATCTCATACACCATCTTTGGAAGTTGGAGCCAGGGGGTGCCTGGGTGGCTCAGTCGGTTAAGTGTCTGCCTTCAGCTCAGGTCATGATCCCAGGGTCCTGGGATCGAGTCCCACACATTTGCCTCCCTGCTCAGCGGGGAGCCTGCTTCCCCTTCTCCCTCTGCCATTCCCCCCACTTGTGCTTTCTGGCTCTCTGTGTGTCAAATAAGTGAATAAATTTTTTTTAAAAAGTTTGGGCCATACTCTTTAGCCATTCTACTTTCCCTGGGGTAATTTGCCACCTCCCTGAATTTACCTGAATCTTTCCCAAAATCTACTTATCTTCCAGCCTTCTTGACCATAATGAGTCTATAAATTTTCAATAGACAGTGTGAACTTACACTTGCTAATATTTGCATAACATGCACCTCTTTCGATCTCAAAGAAAAGCTTTGCACCGCAATGGTCTCTAATCTCCAATTAGGTTCTGTTCCGGGATCCCACTGGAATTCTACGCGCCTGTCCCCTAAGATCCCATAAATTGTGGTCCAGTTTCCCAGCCACCCAAGGAAAGCACATGGTAAATCTTGCTGAAGTATGAGTAAGAGCCAACGAAAGGGAACATATTTATCTGCCTCGAATGCTGGGACCTGAGGAAAGCAAGTTTCATTACAGACAAATCAGGAAGGAGGTGCAGATTGCTTTTTATGTCACTCTGGAGTGGAGGTCTGCCATTGATCATTAAGGCCATTTCCTGCAATGCACTCACCAAAGTGATACTCACTTCGGAGTGGACAAAACTTAGGAAATGGCCAAGGGGAGCTCTGCTTACACTTTACACTCTCAGCATTTATTTGTATTATTTTCTTTATAGGGCAGTATTGAGACTTGAAACCACATTGAAAAAGCAAAGCTTGTCATCCTGTGGCCTTGGGTCAAGAATAGAGATAGTGCTGCTCGTGTCAGTTTCAACCTCCAGTGGCCAAGGGTTTGATCTGATGCTCTTTCAAGTTTTCACCATAGCCTTTCTCAAGCTCAATGGCCAATAATCCCACAGGAGGAGATTTTAGGGCCCTCTCAAACTTCTGTTTTGCTATCTCTCCCCAGCCTGCTTCCTCTGCAAAAGTCACCACTTTGCCTGTGCATCTACCACCTCTTAGAGCCTTTGGAATCAGCCACGAATTGCAGTGCTGATTCCTTCCATGACCACATATTGTTTACAGGAAAACTCTTCTTCGTTATGCCTTGCCAGTCAGAGTGACGGTTTCATCCGCAACCTGGACCAGGTTCGGGAATGTTCTACACATAAATGTGAGCAAATGTCTTCTGTATTGAGAGACATGTACAATCTGTAAATGGAATCTATTGAAAAACCAGTACATAGGGTACACTTATGTCCTGACCCAGCTGGAAGGAGGCAATTCATTTCTATCTTTCAGAAAATTGGTGTAACACATTGATTTTCATAACAAAGAAAGCAGTTTTGTGTCCTCTACCAAAAGACTGTCATAGTAAGCAATAAATTGCCTCTTTGGGGTGAACAAATTAATAAGATATTTTCTAAATTTCAAAATAACAAAGACAGAACGATGTCTGTAATGCTAAGTGCATCCCCTTAGTGGCAGGGCACTGTGTCATGGACCACCTGAGCAATGACACATGGCGGCCGGTAGTCTGATTTGTACATCAATTCACCTGGCAACCTGTTAAAAGAAAGTCTTGCACATGACAAGCTTTCAATAAGACACTGACAAGATGGCCAGGAAGCCCCCTTAGCTGGCTTTTTCAGGTGTCCAGACATCTAGTCAACCTACCTCACCAACTCATCACCATGCTTACTGGAGTAAACCCAATCTCTTCCTTCCCCCCTGGAGATGGGAGAAGAGCCACTCACACGTTTGTATGGAATTCTCATTCCCCCTCGCTCAGTCCCCACATGGCGCTGTCCGTGTAATAAATAAACAAATCTTTATGTCACCCGGAAGTTCCTGGGTCACAACTCGGACAATTTTGGGTCACTACAGCCTTTTGTTTTTCTCTCCACCTTAAGCCTTCTGGGCGACCAACAACTATCTAAAACTCATGTTGCTGCCATATGCTGTTGTTCTGCTTCATCTTCCCAGTAAAGTTCAGTATTTTTCCCTAAAGTTTGGTTTATCAGTATCTCCA
This sequence comes from Mustela nivalis, assembly GCF_964662115.1. Classification (NCBI taxonomy): domain Eukaryota; kingdom Metazoa; phylum Chordata; class Mammalia; order Carnivora; family Mustelidae; genus Mustela; species Mustela nivalis. The sequence continues at coordinate 158,338 of NW_028135409.1, forward strand.
GCGTCTATCTCCAGCTAGGGTCATGATCCCAGGTCCTGGGATCAAGTCCCACTCTGGACTTCCTGCTCTGAGAGAAGCCTGCTTCTGTCTCTGCCTCCCATCTCTTATGAATAAATAAAGAAAATCTTAAAAAAAAATTAAAAAAACCATTTCTATCTTCCCACTTTTAAAGATTAATTCTAGGGGCGCCTGGGTGGCTCAGTGGGTTAAGCCGCTGCCTTTGGCTCAGGTCATGATCTCAGGGTCCTGGGATCGAGTCCCGCATCGGGCTCTCTGCTCAGCAGGGGGCCTGCTTCCCTCTCTCTCTCACTGCCTGCCTCTCTGTCTACTTGTAATTTCTCTCTGTCAAATAAATAATTAAAATCTTTAAAAAAAAATAAATAAAGATTAATTCTAGGAATTATTGCTATAAATCCAGTGTCCTATCTCTTTCTTAAAAAGTCTTCTCCAGGGCACCTGGGTGTCTCAGTTGATTAAATGTCTGACTCAAAATTTTGGCTCAAGTCATGATCTCAGGATCATGGGATTGAGCCCTTAGTGAGGCCTCTGTGCTCAATGGGGAGTCTGCTTCTCTCCTTTTCCCTTTGCCCCACCCCCCCTACTCACATGTGCACACACGTGTTGTCTCTCTCTCTCTCAATAAATAAATAAACAAATCTTTAAAAAGTCTTCTCCAAAGGGAGTTTGAGAAATAGTCCAGTAAGGGGCTGGAAGAAAATATTATAAGTTTTATTCATATTTCATGTCATCCATTTAACTGTTTAGCTTTTGCATGCCTTTTATAATAATTTAGTAGAGTAGTAGAGTTTATAATTTATCAAAAATTTGCTTAAATTTGTGCTATGTCCGCAAATATTTTTTGTATGTATGTATGTATGTATGTATGTATTTATTTTTGTGAAAGAGAGGTGCACAGTAATAAAAGGAGATCACTGCTCCAGGGACCCAGATATTTCCCCAAGTCCTGTTTCCTTCCATTCCCTCTGGGCTTCATTAGACCCCCTTAACACCAATCTTGTCCCTAAAACACGCCCTCTGCAGCACCAAGTTCAAATGCTTAACTCGGGCCATCACTGCAGGCTGTACCGGGATGACCTTAGGGAAAAGGGTGGTGGGTCTCACGGGTTAGCTGTGTCACCTCCATGAACAGTCCTTTGTTCTGAACAGCTAGTGCAGCCCATGTTTGCAATCACAGGCTCTGGCACCAGAGTGGGCGTAGATCCAAGCTGGCCCCTCAGTAGCAATATGGCTTTGGGAAAGTTGTGTCATTTCTGGCCCAGAATTAAGGCTCATCCATAACGTGGAGGAGAAGACAGTGTGACCCTCAGTGGGCTGTTGAAAGGATCACGAGATGGTTAGACTCAGGTGCTCCGAGGTAGCCAGCACACAGTAGGCCCACAGTAGAACAAAAAGTTGTTCTATTGATCTTATAGTTACTATTACTCCTACTAACAAAACTAACTGATCATTTGAGATGATTTTCAAGCGAAGTGTCTTCGCCTGGATTTCTAAGATTAACCTACTTCAAAATGAATTCTGCTCTACTGTGAAAAACGAGCTAACCAGCAGGTTTCTTCTGCATCTTTTCTGAACTTTTTAGGATCCTCTCTAGAGAAAGGTTCTAAAGGAAGGCAAAGTGCAGAAATACTCTTGCTTCAAAGGATGTGTAGGAAATGATTAATTTTGCCAAAAAACAGTGCCTTGAACATAAAAGATGTTTGACGAAGCTCACTGTAGACAGTGTATCCCTCCAGGATTCATAAGTTGAAAACTCAATGTCCAAAGGGACATAACTAGGAGATGGGGTCCTTGGGAGATGTTTAGGTCATGAGGGTGGAGTCCTCATGGGCGAGATTAGTGTCTCCATAAGAGAGACCCCACAGAGATCCCTCGCCTCCTCCACCTTGGAGGTTATAGGGAGAAGATGGTCATCTGTGACCCAGGAAGTGGGCACTTGAACAGACACGGAATCTTCCAGGGTCTTGATCGTAGACTTCCCAGCTTCCAGAACTGAGAGAAATAAGTATGTCTTTAAAGCACCTAGTTTATGGTGCTCTTGTTACATCAGCCCAAACTAAGGTAAAGCTTGTCTCTTATACTGAAAAATAACACAAATGTTAACAACAATTTAAAAAAGGAACATTGTGGCCAATGACATGTAAGGAACATCATCTCTCCTCTACAGAGCCAAGAGCTTAATTAGTTTCGGGCAACTCAGTAGAGTATGATTAAACCAAAGAGCAGCAAGATGTCTAAATGCTCAAGTCCTCTGCCTCCTACTTTTCTGCCAAAACAAAAGAAAAGCCCTAGGCTGGTTTTGGTTACCACCAAGCACAAAACAGCCAAATTCCAAATTAAAAAGCTCTGGGGTTTAATTGTGGATGTATGGAATTACATAGAAGCTCTCTTTGATCATTCCAAAGGATGTTTCCCTCAAAGGTTACAAATACATCTCAGCCTACCAACCATCTCAGGCCTACCACAAAAATTATATATATACACTTTTAGCATTTTAAAATGTGTCTAAATTTCAGTTTCGGATCCAGTTTTGACTATTGTTATGGGCTTAGTTGGATGCCCCCAGATTCCTACGTTGACGTCCTAACACCCAGCATCTCAGAATGTGGCAGTATTCAGAGACAGGATTTTTAAAGAGGTGAAAAAGGGAAAACGAGCTCACTGGGGGTGGGCACCAAGCCAACAGGACTGGTGTGCTTAAAGGAAGAAGAGATTAGGACACAGACAGTACAGACTGAAGGACAATCGTTTGAAGACAGAGTGGAGAACACAGCTATCTGCAAGCCAAGGAGAGACGTTTGAAGAATCGAACCCTACTGCCACCTTGATCTTGGACTTCCAGCGCCCAGAACCATGAGAAAATAAATTGTATGTTGCCTAAGCCACCCGGCTGTTATTTTGTTTACGACAGCCCATGACTCAGAAATTTGAGGACCTCCCCCCCAGACTTTATCCTGAAGTTCTGTTTCAGCTTCAGGGGCTTGTGTAATACTACTGTATCAAGGAGGGAGGCTCCTGCCATTCCCTGCACTGGGTCATTGAGACACTGCACAGCTGTCCCCAGGGCTGGCTACATAATTTACAAGCCCCATGCAAAATGAAGATATAGGGCCCTTTGGGCAAAAACAGGGAGGAAGTGTTTATTAAAGGTACTAAAATAGAAAGCTCATTTCCTCCACCATCTGTCTTCTGAAGGGGCATGGCTGCTGTTTTCTATTTGCATTTAATGTCATTCCAAGCAAATAAAAATTTTATAATGTGATTATGGGCATGATTTATGCCATTCATCTTCGCAGGGTGCAATGTCAGTGTTAAATAATTCACACAGGGATTCCACAGCTGGGGCACACCCACGTGCCCTCTTCTTATCAGAACCGTAGAAATCCTGCACAAGACCAGCTCTGCCATCTTTACCTCACCTGGGGACTCACACCTGTTCCACCAACCCTGCTGCCCTCAGCTTCCTGATGAGTACGGAACTTGACAGGATCAGGAGCCAGGGGCTGCCTTTCTTTCCCTTACCTCCTAAGTCACCACTTCCAAGGCTTGGCTAACACAGGGAGGTGACATGAGTGAGAAAGGACAAGACAGGGTTCTGGGCTGCTCACAAGAGGCCACCGCCTCCTGCCGGTGCTCAGAGCAAGCTCTGGTCTGTAGGGAAGGCGAGCTCTGGTTGACTCGGTCATAGACATCACGTGGTCAGTGAGTCTCGTTGACCACCACTCACGAGGTGTCCATTTCCATGCTGTGCTCACCGGGCAGGGCGAGCAGTACATGCAAATGAGCAGTACAGGCAAGGAATGGTGGATACCCACAGTGGGCTGTCCCCTCCACTATGTACGTGCTCCACTATCCCACCTGTTATGCCCCAATAATGGGTCCATGATTAAAAGAGCGAGACTGATACAAAGCGAAGGTCAAACAAAGCTTTATTTTGCACCAAGCATCAAGAATCAAACTGACCAGCCAGGGCCGCTTTTCTTACAGAGAAGTCAACCCCTCTCTCCTTTACAGACTAGCTTTTAAGGACATAGGCCATGCGGTTGGGCCTGGTCATGCACAGGTGGCCAATGAAATTGTAACACACAGAGAAAGCTGCACAGTGATGCTAGGTGACCAATTGAATTACAACTTACCTTTTAGTAGATATTTGACCTAGCCTATCACCTTGGTTAGGATTTTCGCCCAAAAGACTCACAAAGGGCGGGACCCATACTCCTTGGTAGCTAGGGAGACAGTATGCAGCCCTCCACTGATCAGATGTCTTACCTGGCCTGACCCACCCTTGTATTTGGGCTTTGTTACCTGAGGTTGATTTCCGGGACTTGTTTTTAAGTAAGTCCCCTGGGAGAAGGGGAGCAGGGACAGCTTAAGGGTTAAACAACAAGGTTATTGTGTAACCTCAATGGAAGCCTCTGGCTAAAATATAAAAATATAAAGTAGGTCCTTACACCACCCACTTCGCTCAAAAAACACAAAGTCAAAAATAAAACTGAGTAATTCCTAGACATTGAGAGAGAAGCACACTGACTTCACCTTAGAACCCTTCTGAGGGCGGTGCTTGGCAGGGTAGGGGGGTGTGAGGGGGTTGGGGGTGGATAATGGGACCTCTGAGGGTGTGGCCAAAGGTCAGGGCCATTTGGGAAGGGGCTTTCTGGGGGAGGGGCCCTTCTGGGAGCAAAGCCCTGGGTGGGGGCATTCCCTCTGGGGGCAGGGCTGGGAGCAACCCCAGAAACCTGGCCCACAGAGAAGCTGGTCCTTTCTCTCCCTCTGCCCCCTTTCCCCAGGGACCCCTAGGCTTTGGAGACTAAAGTCAAAATTAAAGCCATATGTCTAAATGGTTCATACTGTGGTTGGGTAGTGTTTTTAACATATTAATTGACTGGTTTTTCTCAGTATTTGTCAAACCTTAACCAACTCAAGGCTTTCTCTTAAGCAGCAGCGCAAGGCAGGCCGTTCAGTTGGGTCAAGCTGTTTGGTGATTCTTTGTAAAAACCCACCCTCTTGCGCTGCTCAGGAGGGCAGTGTTGCATCCTAGGATAAACATAAATATATATCAAATGTGTTTACAAGTTATATTTATATGTATACATTCAATTCTCTGTTTACATATATATGTATAAAATAAAAATAAAAATATTGTTTAAAAGGCTGTTTTCCGGGGTGCCTGGTGGCTCGGTGGGTTAAAGCCTCTGCCTTCAGCTCAGGTCATGATCCCAGGGTCCTGGGATGGAGCCCCTCATTGGGCTCTCTGCTCAGCGGGGAGCCTGCTTCTCCCTCTCTCTCTGCCTGCTTCTCTGCCTACTTGTGATCTCTGTCGGTCAAATTAATAAATAAAATCTTTTAAAAAAATGCTGTTTTGCAGGGAACCTGGGTGGCTCAGTCCTTAAAGCGTCGTTTTTCCACTCAGATCATAATCTTAGGGTCTTGGGATGGAGGCCCACATTGGGCTCCCTGCTCAACAGGAAGACTTCTTCTCCCTCTCCCACTGCCCTGCTTGTATTCCTGCTCTGTCTCTCTGTCAAATAAATAATTTTTTAAAAAGAAATACTTTATTAAAAAAATATATGTAAAATGCTATTTTGCCCTCTATCCTGGTAAGATTGAACACATTCCTAACAAGAGATCTTTCTTGAATTCGTGATAAAAATTTAACATTGTCTTAATGAATCCTCACAACATCCGCCTCCCCAACCCTTCTCAGATGTTACAATTAAGGTTCAGTGAAGTCCAAACACTGGGCCTGAGGTAATATATCCAGTATGTGGCCTCTTGGTATAGTCTAGCAGCCCAAATTGGGGGCGAGGTTGTTTGAGTGTCGTTGGCCAGGATGAAAAAGCTGAAAGATGAAAAGAAGGGTAGTCTTGCTTTTTGTCCCAAAAAAAGAAGATTTAGAAAGAAAGAGACCTGTCGCCCAAAGGAGGAGGCTCCCCACTGATCCCGGCTGGGCAGGAGTCAGAGCAGAAGGAAAACTCCCATCACCAAGGAGAATGGGCTTCTCCTTCATACAAAAGCATAGGATCCCTCTCACCTGATATGTTTCTGTCCCATAGTCATCCCCCTGTGCCTGCCCCATAATAGCATTCACAGGAAATGGCTGAGAGATACATTCAACTTGCAGAATTATAGCAAATAAAGTAATCTTTGACCCATCCTGGGAGCTTCTGATTACTGGGAGGGGCCAAGCCATCCTAGGGCAAGTGCACTCATTTCAAGAACCAGTAAAATGACTCCAAGAGTATCATAAGGGCTAGTGATCATGACTGGTCCAGAAATATTTCTGGGAGTCCCTTTTAACATCCCTCCCATCATTTCTTCTCATCTTCAAGGGAATTGTACTTAGGTATTCTGAAAGAAATATGCATGACTAGTAAACTCTGTGTGACCCCTGCCGCCTAATTCATCCCTCACCAGCCATTAACACTGATGGTTTGAAGGATGGCTACTCCCCTGGAAGGGCAAGAGCTGAAGCAGAATGTATGGGGCGAGGCGGCTCTTCCCCCTGGATATAAATAATTAAACCCAGTAGCCACCCTTCCTGCCTGGCCACTGTCATTTAGGTATGGCTGATTATCCCTAAATGGGAATGAGATGGGGGCGGGGGTGGGGGAGGGAAGCAGGTGATGGTCAAAAAAACTACAGTAGCTGCCACTGAGGGTCCAACCTGGCATTAGACTGAGCTCAAGTCCTGATTCCATCATATACGAGCTGTATGAACTTGGAAAACTGAGTTCAACTCTCGAAGCATCTGCTTTGCCCCCCCCTTGGAGTGAGAATAGTCAGTAGTATTGACTTCACAGGGCTTGTTAGGAGGATTAAATTAGATACTGTTCATTTAGCACAGTTCCTGGCCTATAGAAGGCACACATAAAAGTTGATTATCGTTTTTATGGACCTCCAACTTTAAGCCTTCTATAAAGAACCAAATGATATCTCTGAAAAATACCAACTGCCTACAAGGTTGTAGGGAAAGTGGTATCTATGTTGACCTGATTAGAAAAAAGTGGAAAATCTCTCTTGTTTAAGCCTTGTTGAAAATTTTCTAAACTCTGTCCACTCTTCTGCTTTAGTAATTAGAACAAACGTTGGAGACTCGTGATTTTCTGATAATTGAGTTGCTCGTTGTAACGCAGGGCAATTCGACATTAGTGTTTATTTAAAAAATTACCGCAAATGAAGATAAATGGTGAGACGTGCACTAAATTTGATGAAAATCCTGACGTGAGTGTTTCTTCTTGGGATTCTCTCTCTCTCTTTTTTCTCCTATGATCTGAGAGCGGATTACATTCTACTTGGGTGATGGCTCAGGTCAAATGTGTGGTTTTGCAGGTGCCTAGCCTTTCACAGACAATCTTGGAAGAACCATCATTGTCTCTGTAAGAAAACGGAGGGAAAGATGTGATTTTAACACTCAGCCTACAACAGTTCAACAATCTACCAATGTGAATTTAGAAACGCTGAGCAAGTCCCCCTTCTAGTAACGAATATCTCTCCCGTTTTCTTATAATAGCTGAGTTTCTACAACTGAGCAATCTACTCTTTTGTGTAAAACAGCTTCCCAGGATTGTTTCTCCTTTAAACGCAAGTGAACTTTGGGGATGGCACTCAGATCCCTTTCTTTTACTGGACAACTGTGGAGCAGGGGTTGGGTGTGCTTCAAGAGGGAAAATATCCACAAGGGGACAGAAAAAGGACATAAATGTACAAAATCCCATTTTCCAAGAATGTAAAAAGCTAACTTCCAGGGGAGCCTGGGTAGCTCAATTGTTAAGCATCTGCTCTTTGGCTCAGGTCATGATCCCAGGGGCCTGAGAATCCAGCCCCGCATCGGGCTCCCTTCTCAGAGGAAAAACCTGCTTCTCCCTCTCCCAATGCTTGTATTCCCTATCTCATTGTGTCTCTGTCAAATAAATAAATAAAATCTTTTTTCCTTTGCTCTAAATATCTCAATGTTCACTTGTTGAAAGCAATTGATTGAAGCCCTGGGAAGAAGTGGTAGATTGAAGCACTCATCAGAGTTGTTTGTGCTGCTTTGCAGGGGTCTGGCTGCACTAAATTATTTCAAGAAGTATTAATTATCTAAGTCACTCAGAAGAATCCATTTACCTATTTCATTTTCTTTTTTTGAAGAGAATCTTTTTTTTTTTAAGATTTTATTTCTTTGTCAGAGAGAGTGAGGGAGCAAGAGCGAGCACAGGCAGACAGAGTGGCAGGCAGAGACTGAGGGAGAAGCAGGCTCCCTGCCGAGCAAGGAGCCTGAGGTGGGACTTGATCCCAGGACGCTGGGATCATGGCCTGAGCCGAAGGCAGCTGCTTAACCAACTGAGCCACCCAGGCATCCCCCTATTTCATTTTCTGTGGTTCTTGATCCTTACCCCAAATTCTCACAGGCCTCCGCAGCTGGCACAGAGTCTGCTCCCATAACTATAATCCCTGTCCCATACTCTCACCTCCATCATACATCATACATACCTGATAAAACCCCACCCTGGTAAAAACCCAACCTTCTTTCCACCCTATGTCTGCCCCTGGCAGCTGAAGGTGGTTGGTGAGAAAAGCAACAATGCTGGAAGCTTTCACATTAAATTCTTTTTTTTTTTTAAGATTTTATTTATTTATTTGACAGAGAGAGATCACAGTAGGAGAGAGGAAGGGAAGAGATCACAAAAAGAGGAAGGGAATCAGGCCCCCTGCTGAGCAGAGAGCCCAATGTGGGACTCGATCCCAGGACCCTGAGATCATGACCTGAGCCGAAGGCAGCGGCTTAACCCACTGAGCCTACCAGGCGCCCCTTTCACATTAAATTCTCAGCCACAAATCCAAGTATGTTTCTCTGACCGACAGAATCTCCATTCTTCTCGTGAAATATTTTGACTATTTCACATCTTCTTTCCTCCAACCTTAAGCCAGGGCTTCTCAACACTGGCCACACTTTTGAATCACCTGGAAGACTTTAAAACACAGGAGTGCCCACCTCCAAAGGACCTGATCTAATTGGTGTAGAACCAATTAGATTAATATCCAATTAGGGTCTGGATATAAGTGTGCTTTTAAAATTCTCCCAGTGATTCTAATGTACAGCCATTTTGTTCAGAGTGAGAATTGAACACCTTCCATCAGATACAGCTGATGACCGACCATTCTGATGACTTCACTGAGAAAAGTAAATTGAGGGCACCTGGGTGGCTTCAGCTCAGATCCTGGTCTCAGGGTCTCGGGCTCTCTCATCAGGCTCTCTGCTCAGCAGGAAACCTGCTTCTCCCTCTCCCTCTGCCTGCCTCTCTGCCTACTTGTGATCTCTCTCTCTCTCTTTCTCTCTGTGTCAAATAAATAAATGAATAAAATATTTTTAAAAAAGAATGAAAAACAAACTGGGTGGGTGTCTAGGTTGCTAAGTGGTTAAGCGTGTGAATCTTGGCTCAGGTCATGAGCTCAGGGTTATGGAGTCGAGCCCCATGTCAGGCTCCATGCTCAGCGGGGAATCTGATTGAGATTCTCTCCCTCTCCTTCTGTCTCTTCCCCCTGCATGTGTGTGCTCCTGCTCTCTCTCTCTCTCTCTCTCTCTCTCTCAAATAAATCTTGAAAAGAAAAATCGGTAAGGAAAGAAGACCCACAGAATCCCACTAAGTTTACCTGGGTGGAACCCTTACTCCAATCCCTTCTGAGTGAGGACATGCCCCTCCACTTGGGATTTCTTCTCATTTCCCTGATCTCTGAGTATGAATGTGCTCCAGGACCCAACCTCAGACTTCTCCTCTGTCTACACTGAGTCCTTGGTGACTGTCCCTCTTCTACCATCTATCTCCTGATGACTCCACATCTCCACCTCCAGTCCAGACCTGGATTTTGAGCTTTCTTCCACTGCCTGCTTTCCAGATCTACCTAGATGAGTTAAACCCAACATGTTCAAAACCAAGCTCTTATTCTTCTCGAGCTCTGCTGGTCTTGCAATAGCTCAAACAGGAAACTGTAGAGTCATTCTTGATTCATCTCTTTCTTTCACTGCCCACGTTTAATTCTTTGGTAGAAACTGTGGATTCTATCTTCAAAATATATTCTAAATCTGACCAGTTCTCCACATTTCAGTTACTCCCACTGTGGTCCAAAACACCGTCTTCTATGAGTTATTGTAATAGTCTCCTATCTGGTCTTCTGGATTCCATCTTTGCTCTGTTCTAGTTTATTTTCCACTCAGCAGTTAAAGCAATCCGTTTAAGACAAAAGTCAGACCTTGTTATTTCTCTGCTCTAAGATCTCCAATGGCTCCCCATTTCACTCAATACAAAATTCAGTCTTACAAAATTTAACACTCAACTTCCTTCTCAATTCATCTCCTACCTCTTCACTCAGCTGTCTCTGCCTCCGCTCACCAGCCTCCTTAGTGTTTAACAGAGTACAGCAAGTGCGTGCCTTTCTTGGGGCGTTGCACTTGTTTCCTCTTCTTAAATGTACCCGTCTTGTTCTCTGAATCCACTCAAGGATCTGCCAATGTCTTCTTATCAGAGTAATCTCCCCTAACTGCACACACAGCCAGCACCAGCACCATCACAATCAACATAGTTTCTGTCCCTCTCTACTTTTGACTTCTTATCAACAGCTGACATATTATATATTTATTTATTTACTGTCTGTTCTCTCTCTTCTATTTGAATGCATGTGCTATAAAAATGGTATTTGTGGGTTTTTTTCCTTATTTATTCTGTGTTCAGAAGAGGATTTGATACATAATACTCAGTACATAATTGTTGAACGAATGAATGAATGAATGAATGAATGAATCAATGGAAATATCAGGTTATCTCAATCATAAGAGAGATTTCTCTCAAGCATTTTCTATAGTATTGCCCTATTTCAGCCTCTGCATCTCTGGGTTGATTAGTAGATAAAATCATCATGTAAAATCAGTTTGAGCAAGGTTGGATCCTTAAGCTTCTATGTCACCTAGGACTCCAAATGTCACGGTGTACCATGCACATTTGCCTCCAGCCTTCTCCCCCATATTTTGGTCATGGTTCAGCAGCTGTGGCATCGTTCAGCTTTCTTTTCCCCTCCCCTGTCTCAGTTCCAGGAGGTCCTCCTTGGCTTTGGGCCCCCTCCCTGTGAGTGATGAAGGCAATGTAGGGAGAAGCAGCAGCTTCCCTGACTCAGCCCTGCTTTCTCCATTCATACTGATCCAGTAACGCATAGCCTGTGCAGTACAGGGCTGGCCAGGTCAGTCTCTGCCACCTTAGGACCTCATTTTTGTTCCCTGCGGCAGCTTGGCCATTTGCAAAATCAGAAATTGTAAAAGTACAAACAGGAGACAATATGCCATATTTTATGGATTTTAAGATGCCCCTCCCCTCCCATTTTCTTTCACATCTCCAATGTCAGGAATTGTCTTATAGTTGGGGCTGAGCAGGTGGAAGTCCCTATAAAGTTACCACAGCTTGACCCTGTGCCATGTGGTTACTGCTCCTAGGGCACAACTGATCATCTACATCCCTTGGCATGCCAAGCCACAGGCCTTTTGAGGACCATTTAAAGAAAGAAAATAAACTGGTTATTATATGAAAATCTCAGATAAGGAAAAAAAAAAGAAAAAAGAAAAAGAGAAACCCTACCAGCATCAAACCAAGCAGAATGGATGACCTCAGAATACTTTTATAAGAAGTGTAGCATGCAAAACAATCTTGAGAAAGGAGAACAAAGCTCAAGAGATTTTGAGAACAAAATCTCAGATAAGGAAAAAAAAACAATCTTGAGAAAGGAGAACAAAGCTCAAGAGATTTTGAGAACAAAATCTCAGATAAGGAAAAAAAAAAAAAGAAAAAAGAAAAAGAGAAACCCTACCAGCATCAAACCAAGCAGAATGGATGACCTCAGAATACTTTTATAAGAAGTGTAGCATGCAAAACAATCTTGAGAAGGGAGAACAAAGCTGGAGGTATCAATTTCTTGGATTTCAAGATATACTACAACGTTATAGTAATCAAAACAGTAGGGTACTGGGAGAAAATATACGCATAAATCAACGGAAACAGGATAGAGAGCCCAGAAATAAATCCACAATTATATGGTCAATTAATCTTTGACAAAGGAGGCAAGTATATGTAACAGAAGAAAGTCTCCTCAAAAACAGTGTTGGGAAAACTGGAGAGCCATTTGCAAAAGAATGAAACTAGACCACATTCTTTTACCATACACGTAAAGAAACTCAAAATGGATCAAAGATCTAAATGTGAAGTGTGAGGTGTGCCTGTCTTGCTCAGCCTTTACAGCATGTGACTCTTATTCTTGAGGCTGTGAGTTTAGGTCCCACATTCAGTGTAAAGCTTACTTAAAAAAAAATTAAATGAATAAATGAGAGCCCTGAAACCATAAAACTCCTAAAAGACAATAAGCAGTAATCACTTGGAGATTGGTTTTAGCAACATTATTTGTGGGTATGTCTGCTTAGGCAAGGGAAACAAGAACAAAAATAAATTATTAAGACTACAACAAAATAAAAAGCTTTTGCACAGTAAGGGAAACCCGCAACAAAACCAAAAGGGAACCTACAGAATGGGAGAAGACAGTGGTGAATGATAAATAAAATAAAGAATTAATAACCAAAATATGTAAAGAACACACACACACACACACACACCAAACCCCCAAAAAACCCAAACCCCAACATATAATCCAATTGAAAAATGGGCAGAGGACTTAATAGACATTTTTCCAAAAAATACATACAGACACCCAATAGACATGTGAAAAGATGCTCAATATCACTCATCATCAGGAAAATAAAATCAAAACCACAGGGAGATCTATCACCTTATACTTGTCAGAATGGCTAGTATTAAAAAGACAAGAAAGAACAAGTGTTGGCCAGGATGTGGAGAAAAAGGAACCTCTGTACATTTTTAGTGGGAATGTAAATTGGTGCAACAACTGTGGAAAACAGTATGGAGGTTCCTCAAAAAATTAAAAATAGATTTACCATATGCTTTAGTAATTCTAGTACTTGATATTTACCCAAAGGAAATAAAAACACTTGATTCAAAAAGATATATGCCCTCCTAGGTTTTCTGCAGCACTATTTATAATAGCCAGTATATGGAAGCAGTTCAGGTGTTTATCAGTAGATGAATGGGTAAAGATATGGTGTATATAGATATATAATGGAATATTATCCAGCTATAAAAAAGAATGAGATCTTGCTATTTGTGACAATATGGCTGGATCTAGAAGGTATTAGGTTAAGAGAAATAAGTCAGACCGAGAAAGGCAAATACCATATGATTTCACTTCCTTTTTTTTTTTCTTTTTAAGATTTTATTTATTTATTTGAAAGAGAGAGAGATCACAAGTAGGCAGAGAGACAGGCAGAGAGGCAGGTGAAGCAGGGTCCCCACCGAGCAGAGAGCCCGACTCGGGGCTCGATTCCAGGAACATGGTATCATGACCTGAGCCAAAGGCAGAGGCTTTAACCCACTAAGCCACCCAGGGGCCCCTGTAATTTCACGTCTATATGGAATATAAAAAAAGAAACAAGTGAACAGACAAAAAAATAAAACAGAAATAGACTCTTAAATACAAAGAACAAACTGGTGGTTATGGGAGGGAAGGTGGATGGGGGATGGGTGAAATAGGTGAAGGGGATTAAGAGGTACAAATTTCCTGTTATAAAATAAATAAAATAATTTCTTGTTCTTATCTGGAGATGAAAAGTACAGCATTGGGAATACAGCCAATGATATTATAATAAGTTTATATGGTGACGTGATGATATACTTACTGTGGTGATCACTGAGTAATGTATAGAATTGTCAAATTACTATGTTGTACACCTGAAACTAATTTAACATTGAATGTCAGCTATATGTCTAATAATAATTTTTTAAGTGCAGCATGACAAAAGCTCTGGGTGGCTCAGAGGAACATATTGTGAGAAAAATCTGGGCACTGAAATCTCTCAGTTAGAAAGTAAATAAAAGTAGTGAGATTCTTAATGTGAGGTTTGGAAAAACGTTAACCCAAAATTTTAACTTTTATTTTATGTATGCATTAAGGCCATATGTAATAAAAATCTGTCTAAATACTTACCAAAGAGCTTTTTGAATACATTTAAATTAAAATATTAATGAAAAGAAAACATTGTATCATAGTTTGAATGGTAGCATTTTTTGTTTCTTATTAATCTATACCAGGAAAGGAGGCCAAGACTCAATGAAATATGGCTATTATCCCCAGTTTCACAAGAGCATGAACCTCTCTGGCTTAACAAAGCCTAAGGAATCTACTACAGAAATGGGTCGTTCTTACTACCCTGGAGCCTTTTGTGCAGACTATGAACCAAAAGCTCAATATTAAATTTAAAATTAATTATATTACAAAGTTGTATTATTTGGAAGATGTGTTTAAATGACTCAAAGTTAAAAGATCTCAGTATAATGCTGGTTCTATAATTATCCTCCCAGAAAACATTACTTGTAAAACTTAATGATGTAGAACCATAATCATTGCATCGAGTAGGAGGTTGCCAAGCAGATGGGAAAGTTTTTTGGTTTTTGTTTTCCAGTTGTTTTCTTCTCTTTCCTCCCCTCCTTTCACAAGGAGAATCAGCCACCTGTTTTTAAAGGCTGAAGTATTTTTACTGTTCTTGGTCGGAAACATTTGTTTAAACAAAGTAGCACTTGGTTGCTAAACCCTTGATTCTAAATGGACATAGCCATCTCATTTTTGTTGGGCCAGGGTTTGGATAACAATTTGATTTGCCAGTCTGTTTCTTTTGTGACCATATAATCCTCTCCCAGTGTTGCATGCTCTGTGAGCTACAAGCACTTGAGAGCTCATAAGCACAAATACTCCAAGGTTTCTTTGGGATTAGCACCACACAAATGCAGATTTGGCACAATGGAAGACTGATTCCATCCTTGTAACTGTTACTGCTCTACTTCCTGCTTCCTCTGGGTAGCAAAGCTAGCTAATGTTTTTAAAATACTCACTTTAGCTGCTGACTTTTTCATTGGCTGCCTGGAGAAGAGAAGGAGTTCTTGCCTATGTATTTCAGTGTTTTGATCCCTTTCAATTATTTTTTAAAATATATGTCATTAAATTTTACAGGAGTATTACAGAATTCCTAATTGCAGAATTTGAACTTGAGCTACGCAATCTTACTTTTCGTCTTTAATCTATGTGTCAATGACCTTTTTAAGTCTGATTACCTGTATGAACTCTCTTCAGAATCTTTCCCTGGTTAACACAGTATAGAGAAGTGCTGGAAACCAGTTCTTTTCTGTGACACAATTCTTCCAACGGATTTGAAATGCTTTGCAAACCATTTCACGTATATCAGCCAATTCATATACAAAGCAATGTCATGTGAATGAATATTTTGAGTTTAAGGATGTCAAAGGTCAAAGACGGAAGGAATGACTAAGATTGGATGTTGACCCCCTCAAATTACAGGGGTATTGAAGCGAGACTGAGTCACCACCTGACCCCAGGAATGAACCAGCGAGGAGGGCTCCTTATTAGAGCAAGGCTCCCGGAAGCCAGATAGCCCTTGTGCTTGCAAGAGCTCAAGGTACAGCCGGCTGTGGAGCACCGAAGCAGCAGCAGCCACAGCAGCCACGGGAATCGTGACCCTCAGGCCCGGCGCCTACCTGGAATTTCCACAGCGCCTGGTTCAGAACCACCGGGGCGGAGAGCTCCCCGCCGCCGCCGGTGCCGACTGTGGAAGGGGACCGAGAGCGCGGGCTTCACGCTCCGTGAGCCGGCTGGGGCGGCGGGAAGACCGGCTGCGTCCCCCCCAACACCCGACACCCACTCGGTTCCTCCCTTCCCCCTGCAGGGCCGCGCGGGGCCTGCGGGTGGCCGTCCCGGGCCACACGTCCCGCAGGCGAGGAAGCCACCGGCCGCCCTCCCCCCTGCCGCCACCGGCGCCGCACCTGCTCTCCTTGCCCCGCTCGGCCGAGGGGTGTGGGGCGTGCCCCGCGCGGGCCCCGCCCCGGCCTGCTCCCCATTGGCCGGCGGGCGGCCGGATGTGCGAGGAGGCGGGGCCGTCTCTGGCGGCTCAAGCCCGGGAAGGTCGGCCAGGGAGCGCGGGGTGCGGCGGGAGGGCGCGCGGGGACGCAGCGGGTGCGGAGGAGACGCAGCGGCGGCGGTAGCGGCGGCACCTGGGCCCGGCCGCAGCCCCTGCCTCCCGCCCTCGCGCCCTGCGTCCCTCCGCGGCCTGCAGCCTGCGGCGCCCGAGCTCCGAGGGCGCTTCCGAGGGCGCTGGGCCCGAGGCGGCCAAGATGGCGGGCCGGCCGGGCGTGGGGCGGCAGGCGCTGTGCTGCGGGCTGCGCTGGTGGGGGTCGGCGGGCCGCGGCGCGGGCCCGGTGCCCAGCGCGTGCGGCTGGGAGGCGCTCTGGGGGGCGGGCGCGCGGGCGGCGGCCGGGGCCAGGGCCCAGGTCGGCGGGAGCGCGCGGAGGAGGGCGCCGGCGCTGCTGGAGGCGGCCCTCGCGCGCCACGAGAGCCTGCACATCTGGGACGAAGTGTTCGGCGAGTCCGGCCCGGACAGCGGCGGGAACGCCTTCTACAGCACGTCCGCTGCCTCACGCTCCACGTCCGCCGCCTCGCGCTCCTCCTCCGCCGCCTCCTCGGACGCCAAACACAAGCGCCCCGGCCCCCT